>NW_007738043.1:26250-27933 GCF_000696425.1 Galeopterus variegatus
TTGTAATCAGCTTTATAATGCATCCTATTACTATAATCATATACTATGTTTAGTTAGCAGGCAAAAAAAAAGAATCATATAACGTGTTGAAAAATTAATGACTATTATTTTGTAGTTTTTAAAAGAATATTTATATGATGTTTAGATTTTTATAACCAATTTAAAGTAACACGTTCATTTAGGGCAACCATTGAGTGTGAATACAATTTACTTCAAGAAAATATAATATATGGAAATATAATTTATGTGTTTGTTAAAATTAGGGATAGTTAGCTATTTTTAGAGAAATAAGGGATCCTATGTTGTATTACAGATTATATTACTGTCTAAATTCTATAGCAATAAGAGATAGAGTAGAGGATCTTTAAAACCTTTACTTTAAAACTTTTTAAAATAAAATTTGTTATTTAAATTACAATGGTTTAAAAAAAACCAAGCAATAACACTTGTACCATGCAAATAAATCACCCTGGATAGCTAATTTTGTTCAGTTATCATTTCTTTAGCTCTTTCATTTTAACCTTTGTTCAGTAAGTCAGGCACTGTTTCTGCTTCATTTTTTAAAAAAATCTAGAATATGTTTATTATTGGCATATGTTTGGAATACATTGATTATGTGAGAAAATGTGGAACAGAAGAAAATGCACATATGAGTCAAAATCTGCTATGCCTATATTTTCCCCCTCTACCACCTAGAATATGAGCATTGATTTTTCCATAGAATAAAAGTGAGAAAAACATTTAAAGCCACAGTAAATATATCATCTAACTTCTGATTAGGTTGTCTTCAATTACCCATGTCTAATCTACCATGTTCTCTTTGCTTTTGCTTATAACTCCCATTAGGACTGTGCTCCTTTCTAGAGGCTCTAGAGATGAATCTGATCCCCAGTTCGTTTAATTGTCAAGATTCATTTCCTTTCACTTGTAGGACTGAGAAACCCATTTACTTGCTAGCTGTTAACAAGGGACTGTTTTTTGCTCCTAGAGGCCACCCACATTCCCCCTCATGTTTTCCATGTGTCTCCCTTTCTTTAACAACAGTGAAAGAATTTCTCATGCTCATTTGAAAATCTCTTTCCTTCTACTGCATTTCTCTGACTGGTATGCTTTCTTCTTCTGCTGTCATGAGCTAATATGACTAGACTGAGCCACCTGGATAAGTCAAGGTAATCTCCTTATTATAAGGTCAGTGATTAATAACCCTACCTACATCTTTAAGTCCCTTCACAGAAATACTTAGATTAATGTTTGACTGAACAACCAGGGAAGAGGAATCTTAGGGGAGCATCTGTAAAATTCTGTCTACTATATCCAACAATAAATAAATCAGTGAATAACATATAGCTTATCTACATTATAGAATAATTTACTCAAGCACCATTGGTTATTTTAAAATATTTGTTTAACCTTTGAAGATGACAATTAAAAAAAAATCAGAATGCAAAATTGCAAATTTATCTATATGCTAGGATGCTAATAATGACTATACCTATTTTCTCATTCTTCTTGGCTTTTTCTGGGTTACCCAAACTGTCCACAATGTGCATTATTACTTTTATAACAACAATCAAAATATGTGTGCAACTTTCACTTCTGACCATGATATAGTAATGGGGATCATGGTTAATTTTCCCATCATGAACAGTAATTAAACTGGAAAAATATATTAAATAACACTGT
>NW_007738043.1:28501-31075 GCF_000696425.1 Galeopterus variegatus
ATGGTTAATTTTCCCATCATGAACAGTAATTAAACTGGAAAAATATATTAAATAACACTGTTGAGCAATAGGTAGTATAGGACCATGATACCCGATTAAGGGTAAACATACACTGCCAGCCTTATGCTCTACAACATTTTTTGTTTAGATGCACATAACAAATACTGGAGCAAAGACAGGGAACTTAAGCAGAGCACACAGTTGAAGCAACCAAGAAAAAAATTTTAAGAGAATGAGGAAGTTGGAATTTGCAGAGCAGAATTCAGAAAGAAGAGAGTTATGAAGAGAAACTGCAGGGAAATCAACAGTGTATTCCCTTGAGCCTCTTGCTGAATACTGAGCTGCACATCTGTACAATAAAACTACATCAGTTCAGGCAAAGAACGACAAGGGAGATGTAGGATGAATTATTCCAATAGCTCATGCAAGGCTGGAAGAGGACTGAGTTTCAGGCAACTATAGTGGATACCTATGGCATTTAGTAGTGACCCACAGGGTCAGAAGTTACTAGAAAGTTAAACTATTTCTAGAGCACAAAGGCTACTTTAGACCCCTGTGTTAGTTTTCTTGGCTGCCATAACAAAATACCACAGACTGGGTGGTTTAAACAACAGAAAATACATTTTCTTACAATTATGGATATTAGAAGTTCAAGATAAAGGTGTCAGCAGGTTTGGTTTCTTCTGAGGCCTCTCTCCATAGCTTGCAGATGGCCACCTTCTCACTATGTTCTCAGATCATCTTTTCTCTCTTCATGCACATCCTTGGTGTCTTTCTGTGCATCCAGATCTTGTCTTGTTATAAGAACATTGGTCAGATTAAATTATGGCCCACCTTAATTGCCCCTTTTTAGGATAATTCACCTTTTTAAAAGCCCAATGTCCAAAAAATGTCACATTCTAAGGTACTGGCTGTTAGGGATTCAACATATAAATTTCCTTTTTGTCTTTTTTACTGACCGGTAACAGGATCACAACCCTCGGTGTTGTGCCCGCACTGCACTCAGCCAGTGAGCGGGAACTGGTCTCCACGTGGGATCCGAACCCTCGGCGGGAGCGCCGCCGCACTCCCAAGCGGCTCACTCTCCAGTGCGCCACTGGGTCTGCCCCTCAACATATAAATTTAAAAGGACACAATTCAGTCCATAATATCCTTTTAAAAAGCAAGTCCTAAAATCATGAGGTTAATCTGCCAACAACTTAAGTGGCTTGCAGAAGAAAGTCTTTGAAGTAGGACAATAAACTCCAGCATTGGATAATGTAATATTCCCAATATCTAATAACCAATTAGAAAATACTAGCTATACAAATACACAAGAAATGTGACCCATAACAAGGAGATAAATCACTGAAGAGACAGAATAACAGCAATATTAATGGAATAATCAGATGAGGACTTTTAAGTAGCTTTTAAAAATATGGTTGAGGGCGTAGAGAACACCATAAAGACAATAAGGCAAGAAATAAAAGGTATGAAAAAGAACCAAATTAAACTTTTAGAGACTAAAATATAAAGTACATGAAACGAGAAATTCCCAGAATGGGAATATTAGCAAATTAGGCACTGCAGAAGTAGAGATAAACAAATCTAAAGACACAGTAATAGAAACTATTTGAAAGGAAGCACCAAGGGGAAAATAAAAGACAATAAGTAGAAACAGAGCTAGAGTGCAACAGCCATTGTGCAGTATCAAATGATCTAATATACACTGGAATCCCAGAATATGAGATCTTTGGAATAATATCACGTGGTCACACATACACACCTGATTCCCAGAATATGAATGGAAGAAAAATAAAAAAGAGTAGTGGCCCTAAATTTTCCAGAATTAATGAAAACTAAATCCACAGGCCTAAGACATTAATAAAATCAAAGCAAGAGAAACTCAAAACAATACAAGCATTTATTATAATCAAATTCATTTAAAAATGATGATAAAAAAAGAGCAGCATACAGAAGTATGTTCAAATGAACAAAGATAAGAATGATTATAGACTTTAATAAAATGCAAAGGACTTTTAAATGGAATGACATAGGTAAAATAGGCAAAAAATAGAAGACAGATAGATGAATTGTCAATTGAAAATTCTATATTTAGAAAGAGAAAGAAGCTGAAGTAAAGTCTTCCAGAAGAACAGAATCTAAGAACATTTATTGCCCATAGACCTGTACTACAAAGAATTGTTAAAGGAAGGAATTCAGGTTAAAGAAAAATGGAACCAGAAAGGGTCTTGAATATGTAGAAAACATGAGGACACTGAAAATGTTAAATATGTCAGTAAAATTAAATTTAACTTCTCATTTAAAAAAATTAATTAAAAATTAGGCAGATTATTAATGAAAAATCATTGTAACATTGTATATGAGACTTTTTATTGTAGCAATAAATATTGTAGTTTTTGTCACAGCAATAACATGTATAAAAATGCCTGTACAGCAACAGCACAAAGGAAAGGAGAGGAAGATGGAAGTGTGTGATTTTAATATTTTTATATTACACATGAAGAGGAATAATATTATTAGAAAGTTGACTGTGAAAAATGGAACAGATAAACCCCAAAGAATCCACACACA
>NW_007738043.1:31235-33509 GCF_000696425.1 Galeopterus variegatus
AAAGGAAAGGAGAGGAAGATGGAAGTGTGTGATTTTAATATTTTTATATTACACATGAAGAGGAATAATATTATTAGAAAGTTGACTGTGAAAAATGGAACAGATAAACCCCAAAGAATCCACACACAAAAAAAGGAAGTATACCTAAAATAATGTATATGAAATAGAATAATAAAAAATAAACATAGTTGACCAAAAGAAAGTAGCAGGAGAAGAAAGAAGAGATGCACAATAGATGAGACAAATAGAGTACAGGCATAACTCTACCTGAATTTAAATTATACCACAAAGCTGTAGTAATCAAAAAAGCATGGTACTGCCATGAAAACAGACACTGAAACCAATGGAACAGAATAGAGAACCCAGAAATCAACCCACATACGTACAGCCAACTGATATTTGACAAGGGCAACAGGAACATACATTGAGAAAAGGACTGCCTCTTCAATAGGTGTTGCTGGGAAAACTGGACATCTATAAGTAGAAGAGTAAAACTAAACCTGTACCTGTTGCCATATACTAAAATTGACTCAAAATGGATTAAATACATACATAAGATCCCAAACTATAAAACTACTGAAAGAAAACATAGGGGAAACACTTCAGGAAGTAATGTTGGGCAAAAATTTTATGAACAGGACCCCAAAAGCACTTACAACAAAAGAAAAAATAAACAAATGGGATTATATCAAACGAAAAAGCTTCTGCATAGCAAAAGAAACAGTTAATAGAATGAAAAAGCAACTTATAGAATGGGAGAAAACATTTGCAAATTATGCATTTGACAATAATATCCAGAATATACAAGGAAATCAAACAGCTTAATAGTGGGAAAAAATATAATGGCATTTAAATTGGGTAAAGGAGCTGAATAGGCATTTCTTGAGGATAAAGCAATGGCCAACAGACACATTAAAAAAACGCTCAACATCACTAAGCATCAAGGAAATGCAAATCGAAACCACACTGAGATATCATCTTATACCAGTTAGCCTGGCCAGTATCAAAAACACAGAGAGAACTACAAATGCTGGAACGGATACGTAGAAAGGGGATCCCTCTACACTATTGGTAGGATTGTAAATGAGGGCAGCCATTATGGAAAACAGTATGGAGGTTCCTCAAACAACTGCAGATAGAACTGCCATATGATCCACCAATCCTTCTGCTGGGTATATACTCAAAGGGATGGAAATCATCATGTCGAAGGGATACCTGCACTCCCATGTTTATTGCAGCTCTATTTACAACAGCCAGGAGTTGGAGCCAACCTAAATCTCCATATCTCCATTGATGGATAACTGGATAAGAAAAATGTGGTGTATGTATATATATATATATATATACACACACACACACACACACACACACACACACACAGTGGAATACAACTCTGCCATAAAAAGGAATACAATTCTGCTATCTGCAGCAACATTGGTGAACTTAGAGAAAATTATAAGAAGTGAAATAAGCTAGGTGCAGAAAAAGTAATACCACATGTCCTCACTCATAAGTGGGAGCTGAAAAAGCAAAGAAATAGGAAGGAAGGAAGGAAGGAAGGAAGGAAGGAAGGAGCAGCGATCACAATAATTCTTTAAAACTTCAAAAGGAGAGAAGGGAACTGAGGCTACCAGAAGTGGGAAAAGGAGAGGAGGAGTGGTGGTTTGGGAGAAATTGGTAAAGGTCCACAAAAATATGTTTAGATTGTGTAATGATAATTTTTTTAAATATATAAATAAAATATCCACCCCCCAAAAAAAGAGTACAAATAGCAAAATGACACATTTAAATCTTAATACAATAATTGCATTAAATATAAATCTCTAAATAATTCCATTAAAAGAGTAAGGTTGTCAAGCTGGTTATGAAAAACAAGGCGTAAATATATGATGTTTAAAACAATGCATTTTAATTACAAAAATTACAGAATGCTCAAAAAAAAAATGAAAAGAATGATAGATATACCATAAAAGCTTTACTTATAAGAGAGAAAAGGGTTTATATTAATATCAAAGTAGAACTCAGATAGGAAAATTATCCTGGATTAAAAGAATATTTCATAAAGATAAAATGGTGATAAGGAGATCAAAGAATTCTAAATTTATATATATCTAATAACAAAGTTTGAAAAGGCATTAAGTAAAAAATGAGAGTATAAAAAGAGAAACAGATACAAATATAGCACAAAATTTCCACATATTTTCTCACAGTATTTAAGGCAAATAGATTGAACACCAATAACATTGTAAAACAACTGAATGACCCTATCTGTCA
>NW_007738043.1:33823-39599 GCF_000696425.1 Galeopterus variegatus
AAATTACAATTTTTAGTAATATCATTATTATAGAGAATATAAAAGGAAAATTAGTACATGTGGTACTTCTCTGTGTCTGGCTTATTTAACATCATGTCCTCTAGGTTTACTCATGTTGTTGCTAACAGCAGGATCTCTTTTTTTAAGGCTGGATAATGTTCATATATCACAATTTCTTTATCTATCCATCTACAGATGGGCACTTTGACGGTTTCTATGTCTTGGCTATTGTGAAAAATGCTTCAATGAACATGGGAGTGCAGATATCTTTACGTAAATAGAGCTATGGTAAACATGGGAGTGCAGGTATCCCTGTTAGGTGGTGATTTCATTTCCTTTTGGTATATGCCCAGAAGAGGGATTGCTGGGTCACATGAGGATTCTAATTATAATTTTTTGGAGTAAATATAAATGAATACACAGCATGTCAGTAATTTGGAGATACAGCTAAACCAGTGCATAAAGGGAAATTTATAGTATGAAACGTTTATGCAAGAAAGTAGAAAGGTCTAAAATCAGTGACCTAAGCTTCCAACTTAAGTTAAAGAAAAAGTACAATTAAATACAAAGGAAGTATCAGAAAGCAAAATAATACATATTAGATTGATAGATAGATAGATAGATAGATAGATAGATAGATAGATAGATAGATAGATAGGCAAAATAAATATATAATTGTTCAAACAGTGCTTTTCTAGTGATTAAGAATAGGCAAGTATGTCTATTATTACTGCTTCTTATCTATATT
Organism: Galeopterus variegatus; assembly: GCF_000696425.1. Classification (NCBI taxonomy): domain Eukaryota; kingdom Metazoa; phylum Chordata; class Mammalia; order Dermoptera; family Cynocephalidae; genus Galeopterus; species Galeopterus variegatus. Next base: position 34,572 of record NW_007738043.1, read on the forward strand.
ATGCGAGAGTCCTATTCAGTGCAATAATGCAAGAAAACAAATAAAAGCCATAAATTTTGAAAAGAAAAAATTTAAAACTTTTTATTTACAGACAACATGGTCCCGTATATAGGAAATCTAAAGTAATCTTTAAGAAAGCTATTATTTAACTTAGGAAGGTCTGAGTATACAAGGTCAGCACCAAAACATTAGTTAAATTTCCATATGATGGCTTTAAAAAGTTGAATAGTGAAGTAATTATATTGAAATATAATTTACAGTAGCATAAAAAACATTCAAATATAAATGTAGGGAAATACATGCAATTACTGTACCCTGAAAACTACAAACATTACTTTCTTAATTTTTTTTACCAGTATTTAGTATCTTTCAGTAATTGTACCTATTTTGTTACATTTATTTTTTTGTATTTTTTATTTAAGTTATCCATTTCCCACAACAAATCTACAGATTGAACACGCTCCCAGTCAAAACCCCAAGAAACTTTTGTCAGTAGAAATTCACAAGCTGATTTTTAAACTTATAAGTAAGTTTAAGGGATCTAGAAGAGCTAAAATAATTTTTTTAAAGAATATCAAAGTTGGAAAACTTAACTAAATTCAAGGTTTTCTATAAAGCTGTAAAGCTGTAGAAATCAAGACAGAGTGATAGTGGTAAAAGCAGATTCATATAGATCAATAAAATAGGTCAGAGTGTCCATAAACTGGCTCACACATTTATGAACAGTCTTTTCTTTACAAAGGTGCCAATCTAAGTCAATAATATTTTCAAGAAATGCTGCTAGAATAAGTGGATATATATATAATGTGCAAAATGTAGCTTAATGCCTAAATCACATCACACACACACACATACACACACACACACACACACACGCACGCACAAATTAGCTTGATTTAAAAGTAAATGTTACGATTACAGAATTTCTAGGAAGAAAAACCAAAATCTTCAGGATCCTGATGTAGCTAAAGTTTTCTTAAATGTGATACAAAATATATAAACTAAATGAAAAATAAAGATAAGTTAGGATCTACAAGAGTAAGCTCTTTTCATTCAGAAATTACTATTAAATTTTTGACAGGCAATTTACAAAGTAAGAGAAAATACAGAGCACATATATCTGACAAACAATTGTATCCAGAGTATGGAAGGAACTCCAACAAGAATACAATCAACCAATTAAAAATGTTCAAAAGGTATAAACAGGGTATTTAATAAAGAAGTGTGGCCCTGCTGGATTTTAGACTTTTAGCTTCCAGAACTGTTAGAGAACAAGATTCTGTTTTCTTATGCCACCAAGTTTGTGGAAATTTTTACAGTAGGCTCAGGAAATTACTGTACCACGTGAGGCAAACAAATCGATGGTCACGGACAGCAGATACTATCTGAATGAGGGATTTGGGAAGGTTTGACTGAAAAGTGACATATGGGAACTTTTGGGGAAGATGGAAAATATTACATACATATCTTGATTATGGTTATGGTAAAGTGAGTGTGTATATTTGTCAAAATTATGGAACTGTACAATTAAAATTAAGGTCATACTTCAATTAGTTTAAAGTATGCTTTATGAATTTGTTACTCATTTAATGTCATTGGCAAATCATTACATTAATGTGTGTAGGACAAAATGGACAGAAATGAAAGTAAGTTTCTCCTTTCATCATGGTCCAGTCCTAAAAAAACACCATGTCATGCTTTTATTTAATAATGTTTGTGAGCACAGCTGAGGAATCACCCTACTACTGTTGTAACTTTGCAAGGAAGAGCAAACAGTTGATTCTATCAGTAACATGAGGAATAATTATTGTCTCTTGAGTGGATGACATGTCAGGATATGTTTACTTCTAAATCAGGAACACCAATAAGTTGCTGGCATTAACTTTGACATATGGGAAGGAATTCCTACCAGATTCTGAAGGATTTACATACAGCACACAAACATAGATATAAATCGTGAAAAGTTGTCAGCATGAAGAGGAGATTAGAACTCACAAAAAGGAAATTCTAATTAGCAAGCAGGCCTTTCGCTTTACTTTAAGCTTACTTCTCCATTCCCTCTGACTTCACTTATCTTGATTCTGTAATTTTAGTGTGACTTCAAAAATTGCATTATAGCACAACTAGAAGAATATTCACCAATTTGTGTAATTATATACGTTAGGACAATTATGTTACTGACTGGATGGGAGATAGGGAATCTCCATAGTATAACATACAGAATTTGAAAACTGTCTTCATGGTATAACTTTTGCAAATGATAACATGTCATCAAGTCCTAAACCTTAGTATCTAGAATTTAGACTTGGGCATGTGATCATTCTTATAGGCATTTTAACTTCTTGGCCCTAATATGTATGTGTGTGCATGCGTGCGCACGTGTGTGTGTGTGTGTGTGTGTGTATAAATGTTTTTATTTATATATATGTATATTGGACAAAAAAGGCACAGGATCAGATTTAGAGTGTAACCAGGATGTATAAATGTTTCTATTTATATATATGTATATTGGACAAAAAAGGCACAGGATCAGATTTAGAGTGTAACCAGGAGAGGCTGACCAATTATCTGCCAGCTTTAATCTAGAAGAACACATATCCCAGCATGAATGATATATGATAAAAGATAAAAAGTGACTTGACATTAGCTTAGTAAAGAGACTGAAGCAGGTGAATCCCAACAGAGGGAACAGCAAGTTCAGATGTCAAGTGAAAAAATATAGTAAAAGAGTACAGTGCTTTTAAAGAACAGCAAAAAAAAAATAATATTAGTGAAGAATAGAGTTAGAATGAAGAGTTCCTGACAAGTGTAGCTGCAGAGATACCAAGAACAAGCAAAGAAACCAAAGGAAAGACTTATCACAAGAGCAATGGAGGGTTCATGGGTTCTCAGCAAGGGAACGAAATGTTCACAAGGTCTTCCTGTGCTAGAGAAATTGAGAGAATTTTCAAACTTGGGCTCCACAGCAGTGTTATCTCCACCTCCTGCATTACTAAGTACAGGAAGTAGCTGCAGTAGTAGATTAAGGGAGACCAGAGTGCCCATGAGTGTCAGAGAGAATGTGTGAAGTTTACAGGCCAAATCTTTGAAGGCCTAGGCTGAAGTCTGAGGCCATAAGGTCAGGCTGTGGAAACTCTGAATATCATCAATAATGAATGTGCATTGCCCTCTCTTCTCTTACCATAAACCTTTCTTTCCAGAAGTCAACTGACTCACTTGATAAGGAACTTACCTCTCATGCCTACAGAGATGAACCTGAAACCTGGACTGGCCAGAGTACCCATAATGACTAGTCAAGAGGAACATGTATGACTTAAGCAGAAGTACAGTTATCTGGGGCAAGAAGATGAAGACTGAGGAGGAGGCTAACTTTTATTATTCTTTAACTGTGAACTAAAAGAACACCATTAGCCTAAATTTCTGGTGGCCATTTCTGTTATAATATAGAAAGAAAACTGATTTTGCTTAACCTAGTTGAAATTTAATGATGTCACATACAACTGAAAATATCTTAACTGATATGTATATTAATAGAAAAGCAAATTTACTTGGTGTCAGAGTTTAATAACATTTTAATGAATTATAAGTATAATTATAATTTCATATAAATACAAGAAGTCTTCAAAAAGTTCATGGAAAGATTTGTATTATCTTTTAATGCAATTTTTCCACAAACTTTATGAGGTAACTTTGTATATGTATATATGGTATAACTCAGAATAACATAATTTACAACAGGGAAAATAAGAATTAGAGCATATTTATTAGAGGGAAAGTAATTAAAATCACATCACAGACATGTATTGAGTATGTGCCAAGTGCTGAAAATGTAGAGATGAGATGAACTAACACATTTTAACATTTGAAGATCACATTTTAATAGTATATAAAAGCATTTCAATCATATGCAAAATGTATGAAATCAATTGTTGTATATTTAGCTAAACTTCACTCTAGCATTATTATTGAAGTTCTGTTTTAACATTAGACAAAAATTATCTTATCACAAGCAGAAGAATCTTTCAAATGTGATACTTGCATTCTATGTGAGATTAGTGCAGGAGCCTTAGGATTTTCTTAGTTTTTAGTGAAGATTGCTTTCAAGGCCAAAGTACTTATCACTGTATTCTAGATGACATATCTTATGCTCACTCTTGAATTAAATATCATATGCCAACTTTGCAATAATGCATTCAGTGAATACACTTGGACATTTCCTTATTTGGTCAGAAGGAACACAATGGGAAATATCTGTCATAGTATCAAAATTAACTGTTTTCTATTTCCCAAGAGATCAAAATAAGGAATGTCATCCTCAGTACACTGAAAAACATGATACTCTGTCAGTATAGTTCATTAAAAGTAATAAACACTATCTAAATGTTAATGGCTGTATTGAATCAATGGCAATGGGATCCTGTAAAAATATGTGCCACCTTTACTCAAGTCTACATGGCACCAATAATGGTTATACAGATAGAAAACACAAAAACAATTTTACATATACTTTTTAATTTTAGATAATCTAATTTTATTTATAGATAATTACTAATATGATTATTGCACAGATAAATTACGTTGTTTAATCTCATTTCTATTTTTGTTTGTTTTTAAGGCTCCAAAGAATACTAATTTCAATGGTTATGACTATGTTATCATATACCTATTATTCAGATAGGTAGAGTTCAAATCAAATCAAATAGGGAAACTAGAAGTGTGTTGGTTTTTTGTTTGTTTGTTTAGAACTTCAGTGTCATTGGAACCCAGACCACATCAACTATCAAAAACTGCTGATAAAAATGGACACTTGCTTCAACCAAAAGACGGAGCTGTTGCAAGTGGATTATTGCACAATATAAGCATGTATTAAAACAATATATTGTACCCCACATATATGTTCAATTAAAAATAAATTTAAAAACAAAAACTGCTGATAGTGGCAATTTTTTATTTTATTTTATTTTATTTTATTATTTTTTTTTTTTGTCTTTTGTCTTTTTTTCCGTGTCCGGCAACGGATCGCAACCC
>NW_007738043.1:40164-43513 GCF_000696425.1 Galeopterus variegatus
GGCGGGAGTGCTGCCGCGCTTCCCAAGCGGTGCACTATCCAGTGCGCCACCGGGCCGGCCCGGCAATTTTTTAAAGAAAAAAAATAGGGTGAGGGCAGGCGTATAGGGGGAAGAACGTAGCATTTAAATTTGTTCCTTTCTATAATGTTGAACTTTTATAACCACATACATATATATTACTTTGCTCGTCATTTAAAGTTTTCTTGATTAGCAGATGATGGGTTTATCAGCATACATTTTTATTACAATACTTTTTTAAATAGTAAAATTTTGCTTAAAATAGAAATGAAAACTGCCATCACCAATGAAGTGACTTGAAGTGTAGAGGATCTGCATAGGTGCTATGGATTGAATTGTTTCCCCCAAAGTCCATGTATTAGAAAATTGGTAAGAGGTTGGGAAGTACTCATGGTAATTGACAGGTGGGGCCTCGAAGAGGTTATTAGGTTTTAAGAAGCATGCCCTAGCAAAAGGACTAATAAGTTGATGGTTTAATGGTGGTCACAGGTGCAGGTGCAGTTCTGAAGGCTTTAAAAGGAAAAGAAGTGAGGAGCTGCTCTCTCTCTGCTTCTGCCATCCACCATGTGACATCCTGCTCTTCTGTGAATAGTCACTACTCACCAACAAGGTTCTCACCAGACATGTTCCCTAGACTTTGGACTTCCCAGCCTCCAAAACTGTAAGCAATAAACACTGATTTTTTTNTTTAGATAATCTAATTTTATTTATAGATAATTACTAATATGATTATTGCACAGATAAATTACGTTGTTTAATCTCATTTCTATTTTTGTTTGTTTTTAAGGCTCCAAAGAATACTAATTTCAGAGTCCAGAGTGCTAACCATTACACCATGGAACCTTCCTTCAAAGAATACTAATTTCAATGGTTATGACTATGTTATCATATACCTATTATTCAGATAGGTAGAGTTCAAATCAAATCAAATATGGAAACTAGAAGTGTGTTGGTTTTTTGTTTGTTTGTTTAGAACTTCAGTGTCATTGGAACCCAGACCACATCAACTATCAAAAACTGCTGATAAAAATGGACACTTGCTTCAACCAAAAGACGGAGCTGTTGCAAGTGGATTATTGCACAATATAAGCATGTATTAAAACAATATATTGTACCCCACATATATGTTCAATTAAAAATAAATTTAAAAACAAAAACTGCTGATAGTGGCAATTTTTTAAAGAAAAAAAATAGGGTGAGAGCAGGCGTATAGGGAGAAGAGCGTAGCATTTAAATTTGTTCCTTTCTATAATGTTGAACTTTTATAACCACATGCATATATATTACTTTGCAGGTCATTTAAAGTTTTCTTGATTATCAGATGATGGGTTTATCAGCATACATTTTTATTACAATACTTTTTTAAATAGTAAAATTTTGCTTAAAATAGAAATGAAAACTGCTGTCACCAATGAAGTGACTTGAAGTGTAGAGGATCTGCATAGGTGCTATGGATTGAATTGTTTNGTTCCCTAGACTTTGGACTTCCCAGCCTCCAAAACTGTAAGCAATAAACACTGATTTTTTTTATAAATTATCCAGTTTCAGGTATTTCTGTTATAAGCAACAGAAATAATCTAATACAATAGGTAGAAATCATATGACCATTAGAGCTTCTAGAATATATAATTATGAACAAAAAACATTACTTAGGAACCTTTGTAAGGCACCATGGTAAGTAATAGGGTTAAATATAGTGATAACATATGAATTCAGATAAGTAGTTTCCAACTTAGACAGACATTAATTTCTGTGTTCCCTTCATATAATAATTGCCTAGAAACAACTGTTTTATTTTCCTTACTGCCATCCTAAGATAGTATTGTCTTTGCCTACATGTGGGATTCTTTATAAATATTAGTATATTAGTCTAGGTATTTCTAAGAAATATGAAAGAATTTCATTTCAACCTATTCATTGGAAAATATGCCATCAGCACTTTTGTGGCAATTTTGTCTTCCTTATCATTATTAAGGTGTCTCAGAAAACAAAAAAAACAGAAACAAAAACAAAAAAAATGCAAAAATATACTTTCCTTGAGGACCTGAAAGCATATAGGGAAGTGGCTGATCTTAATGTAGTTGGTGTATAGCTATAGGGCACGGCAAAGAACGGGCAAACAGTGCAGGCCGTCCCATCTCCATGAGTGAACTGAGAAGCATGGGTTCCTAAGCCCTGAGCCAGACAAGCCGGGGAAGGCTGACAGTGCAGGAATTTTGGCAAAGACTGTCCTGTCTCCATGAGCAACCTGAGAGGCTCCGGGATCTTAATCCCAGCGTCAGACAAGCTGGTAAAGGCAGGTGGGGTGGGACTTCCCATCCAGGCTAGTTGCTGCTGTCCAGAAGCAGCAGACCCTTCAGGATTCATGCCAGACATCAGGGTGAAATGAGTGAGCTGTGATATCCCTGGCCACAATGACAAAACACCAAAAGAAAGATACCAGAAACATGAAAAATGAGGAAAGTACATCACCAAAAAAGGAAAATAATAACTCTCAAGTGCTATGCCAGTAGAACAGGAGGTCTTTGAAATGACAGACAAGAAATTTAGAGTAACCAAATGAGATACAAAAAACCTCAGTGAAACAAAACAATGAAAAGAGAAAAAAACATACAGGATCTGAAAGAAGAAATGTACAAAGAAATCAATGCCTTGAAAAAGAATGTAGCTGAGCTTGTGAGCTGAAGAATTCATTCAATGAAATAAAAATACAACAGAGAGTTTAACCAGCAGACTTGAACAAGCAGAAGAGAGAATTTCTGACCTTGAATACAGGTGGTTTTAATTATCACAGGCAGACCAGAAAAAAAGAAAAAAAAGAATCAAAAAAATTGAAGAAAATTTAAGAGACTCAACTGACAACCTTAAGCACTCAAATATCTGAATCATGGGTATTCCAGAAGGGGAAGAAAAAGGAAATGGCATTGAAAACATACTCAATGAGATAATAGCAGAAAATTTCCCAGGTATAGGGAAAGTATCAGATCCCCAGAGTCAGGAAGCCAAAAGATCACCAAACACATTCAACCCAAAAAGGTCCTCTCCAAGACATGTGATAATAAAACTGAAAAAAATCAAAGACAAAGAGAGAATCTTAAAAGCTGCAAGAGAGAAGCAGCAAGTCACTGATAAGGGATCCCCAATAAGAATAACATCAGACTTTTCATCAGAAACTATAAAAGACAGAAAAGAATGGGATGATATATTCAAAACACTGAAGGACAAAAATTGCCAGCCAAGAATACTTTGCCCAGCAAGGCTATCCTTCTGAAATGAAGGACAAATAGTATATTTCTCAGACAAACAAAAACTGTGGGAGTTCACCACCACA
>NW_007738043.1:44345-47497 GCF_000696425.1 Galeopterus variegatus
AAATTCTCAAGGAAGTACTGGGTTTGATAACACAATAACAACCATCGCTACCATGAATACACAAGAAAAGACAATACTTAACACCAAAACAAAAATGTAAACAAAAGATAGAAAAAATAGTTTATTCATCACCCCCAAGAAACCAACAAATAAAGAAGACAAACAGAGAATTTGAAAGAAAGGAACAAAAGATACTTAAGACATCTAAACAAAAATTAGTATAACACTAGGAGTAAATCAACACCTTTCAAAAATAACTCTGAATGTAAAGAGAATAAATTCACCATTCAAAAGACACAGACTGACTGACTGGATTAAAAAGATGGACCCACCAATACGCTGTCTTCAAGAGACTCAATTGACCTGTAAAGACACTCATAGACTAAGAGTGAAAGGATGGAAAAAGATATATCATGCAAAAGAAATGAAAAACAAGCTGGAGTAGCTATTCTTATATCAGATAAAAAAGATTTTAAAGCAAAAACCATTAAAAGAGATAAAGGTGGACAATATATAATGATAAAAGGATCTATCCATCAGGACGATATAACAATCATAAATATATATGAACCTAATGTCAGAGCAACCTGATTTACACAGTGGACACTATTAGATCTAAAGAAAGAAATAGACAATAACACCATAATAGTGGGGGACATGAACACCCCACTCTCTTCATTGGACAGAGAATATAGGCAAAAAATCAACAGAGAAACAAAGATCTAAACTATACTTTAGATCAATTGTATTTGTCATATATCTACAGAACACACCATCCAACAACCTCAGAATATTCATTCTTCTCATCAGCAGATGGAACATTCTCCAGGGTAGACCACATGTTAGGTCACAAAGCAAGCCTTAACAAATTCAAAAAGATTGGAATTATTCCATGTATTATTTCTGATAACAATGGAATAAAATTGGAAATCATAAATAAACAAAACTCTGAAAAGTATACAAACTCATGGAAATTAAACAACATTCTACTTAATGACATGTGGGTCCAAGAAGAAATTAAACAGGATATCAAAAAATTTCTTGAAACTAATGAAAACAATGATACATCATACCAAAACCTGTGGGATAATGCAAAGGATAATTTCCCCCTATAACTATAAGGGGGAAATTTATTGCATTAAATGCTTACTTCAGAAGAATGGAAAGATGGCAAATAAATAACATAACACTTCACCTTAGAACATCATACCAAAACCTGTGGGATAATGCAAAGGATAATTTCCCCCTATAACTATAAGGGGGAAATTTATTGTATTAAATGCTTACTTCAGAAGAATGGAAAGATGGCATATAAATAACCTAACACTTCACCTTAGATATCAGAAAAACAAGAACTATCCAAACCTAAAGTTAGTAGATGGAAAGAAATAATTAAGATCAGAGCAGTACTTAATGAAATAGAATCATTAAAAACAAGGCAAAACATCAATGAAACAAAAAGTTGTTTCTCTGAAAAGTTTAATAAAATCGACAGACCTTTAGCAAGACAAACTAAGAAAAGAAGAGAGAAGACCCAAATTACAAAAATTAGAAATAAAAAGGTGATATTACAACTGACAACTCAGAAATACAAGGAATCATTACAAACTACTATCAACATCTATATGCCAACAAATTGAAAATCTGGAGGAAATGGATAAATTTCTGGATGCGTACAAGCTATCAAAACTGAGGCAAGAAAATACGGAAAATCTGAACAGACCAATAAAAATATATGAGAGTGAAGCTGTTATCAGAAGGCTCCCAACAAAGAAAAGCCCAGAACCACACAGGTTCACTGCAGAGTTTTAACAAATCTTCAAAGAGGAACTGACATCAATTCTCTACAAACTGTTCCAAAAGATTGAAACAGAGGCAAATCTCCCAAACTCATTTTATGAGTCAATTATCACCTAGATTCCCAAACCAGACAAAGATGCATCAAAAATAGAAAACTACAGGCCAATATCCTTGATGAATATAGATCCAAAAATCCTCAATAAAATACTAGGTAACAGAATACAGCAACACATACAGAAAATGAGGCACCAGGATCAAGTAGGAATCATCCCAGGGATGCAAGGTTGATTAACCATAAGCAAATCGATACATGTGATACACCACATTAATGATAGCAAAGACAAAATCCACATGATCATCTCTATTGATGCTGAAAAAGCATTTGACAAAATTCAACATACTTTCATGATAAAGACTCTGTACAAGTTATGCATAGATGGAAATTATCTCAACATAATTAAAGCCATATTCAATAAGCCCACTGCCAATATCATCCTGAATTGGGAAAGCTGAAAGCTTTTCCCTTAAAAACAGGAACAAGACAAGGATGCCCACTCTCACCACTCCTACTCAAAATTGTGTTGGAAGTACTAGCCAGAGAAATCAGAGAAGAGAAGGAAATAAAGGGCATCCAGATTGGAAAGGATGAAGTCAAGCTGTCCATTTTTTGTAGATGATATGATCCTAAATACTGAACAGCCTAAAGCTTCTATAAAAAAACTCCTAGAGCTGATAAATGATTTCAGCATATTGCAGGGTACAAAATCAACATACAAAATCAGTAGCATTTCTATACTCCACCAGTGAACATGCATAAAAAGAAATCAAGAAAGTTAGCCTATTTACAATAGCCACTGGGCTGGCCCCATGGCACACTTAGGACAGTGCGGTGCTGGGAGCATAGTGACTTTCCCACCGCGGGTTCGGATCCTATATGGGACTGGCCGGTGCACTCACTGGCTGAGTGCAGTGCGGGTGACACCACACCAAGGGTTGCAATCCCCTTACAGGTCACGAAAAAAAAAAAAAAAAAAAAAAAATAGCCACCAAAAAAATAAAATATTTAGGAGTAAAGCTAACCAAGGATGTGAAAAATATCTATGAAGAGAACTAAAAACCACTGTTGAGAGAAACTAAGAGGGCACAAGAAGATGGAAAGATAGCCCATTCTCTTGGATTGGAAGAATTAACATTGTGAAAATTTCCCTAATACCTAAAGTGGTCTACAAATTCAATGCAATCCCCATCAAAATTCCAATGACAGTTTACTCTGAGATGGAAAAAGCTATATAGACATTTATATGGAACAACAAAAGACCACACATAGACAAAGCAATCCTGAGCAAAAAAAA
>NW_007738044.1:0-6766 GCF_000696425.1 Galeopterus variegatus
GCAAGAAGCCAACAACAGAGGGACCGGGAGTGGACAGGGGACCACTGTGGGGGCCTCGCCTACCTTCTGTAAACGTAAAGTTGTTCTGAAATTAAAAGTTTATCCCCCCCCCAAAAAAAGTGGATGGTTTGGGGAATATGTGACTCTTCCTAATGCCAAGGTCAGAGATCAACATGTCCCTATGACAAGGAGAGACTGTCCCTTTATAACTGGGCATCCCTCCCTTCTGACCAGCCTGAGAATGAGCCGCTGGAATCACAGGGTCATTCCACTGCCCTGGTGAGCTGGGGAAGTTGACATCCCTGTGGCTGTGTGGGCGTCACATGGGCAGCACCTGTGTCCATCCCAGGGTCACCATCCAGTGGCAGACAGGACATAGCTGAGCCCATACATGCCCTGCCCTGTCCAGGCAGCAGCCCAAGCTGGAGCATGGCTGGTGTGTGGTGCTGGGGAAAGCCAGGCCTGCAGCCCACCTTCAGAGTCCCCTGTCACTGCCGAGAGTAAGCCAGTGCCTTCTGAGCAGGAGGCGAGGTGTCCACATGGCCAGCCAGGGGAGGTGGCCTGATGACCAGCACCCCCACATGGGAGGAACACACAAGGCTGCCGGCCACACACGCACAGGAACGAGACACACAGCACAGCGTTTAATCAGCCACCACGTCTAACCCTCACGAGCCACATACGTGCGCTGCTAGAACAGCGATGGGAGCTCGTGGGTCTGGATTTTCTCTCCTCATGAACCTGCGTATGGGTGCTTCTGAAAGGGCTACAGAGAAATGGCCCAGGTTGGTGACATTGGGAACAGGCAAAGGGCTGAACTATAAACTGGGGTCAGAGAGCCCAGCGGGTAGAACTCCAAAGACTGGGGACTCAGTCTCCACGGGCAGTTGTTGGGGGACTATATTTTCTGAACTGAATGCCCTTCTTGTCTGAGGGGGTCCCCAAATTGTGTGTCTGGGGTTGGGGGGTCCCCCCTTCTGCTCTAAAGCCTAAGCATGTTGTCTTGACCCTGCGCCCTGCAGCCTGCCCTGGGGGCCAGCGTCCCCACACATCCCTCTGGGATGGGGCAGAGGCACACAGTGTGGGTGGCCTTGCCATCATCTGGTGCCATCATGGCCATGGTGCTCGAGGGCCAAGTGTTTGGCAGCAGAAGCTGGCTGACCACAGTTACCTTCCCAGTGTGGTCTGGCAGTGCCCAGGCCTCCATCTGGTGCCATCATGGCCATGGTGCTCGAGGGCCAAGTGTCTGGCAGCAGAAGCTGGCTGACCACAGTTACCTTCCCAGTGTGGTCTGGCAGTGCCCAGGCCTTCCTGGCTCCAGCCACTTTCTGTCATCTGGTACATCCTGCAGGCCAACGATGCCTCCACACCGTCCCTCCTGGTGAACTGACCAGGGCTAGGCACGTGGGGCAGGGTCTTCTGGTTTCCAGCACCTGCACTGCATTAGCCTCGGAGGGCGCAGCGCCCTGCCACCAGGCTGACCACACGCCGAGTGAGGGCTGGTTGGACTCAGAACTGCCCCAGGCAGCTTCGTCATCGTCCCCCTGGACCCCTCGGCCTGGGAGTGCGTCCTCCTGGGAGGGGCTCCTCTGCCCTCCAGCTGCTGGTTTGTGGTGAGTGACACAGCTCAGGAAGCAAAGGCAAGAAGATCGGAGGGGGTGTCTGGGTGTGGAAGTCAGGAGGGGTCTTTCCCTCGGCTGACATGAGCGAGGCCAGCTGAGCTCTCAAGACCAAAGCCACACATGGGAGCAACCCCAGCCTGCGTGTGCAGCAGGCAGGGCACTGTGCCCCTCAGACTCCACCTGATCCAGCCGTGACCCTGCCCCGGGCCAGGCACAGGGCACACGTGGCCAGCTGTACAGCAGCGCTGGCTCTCTAAAGCTGCACAATTGGATTGACTGTGTGTCACCGATTAGTCCAGGACAAGCCCTGTGAAGGTCACTATCTGGGCATATTTGGTCATCCCCATCCCGCGCATGGCTGTTAACTGTGAGAGCTTAAGAGCACCTTTCTGGACATGTCAAAGACAGAAATATTTGAACTGTTGAAGTCCCAAAGGAGATGACAGTGTCCTGGGCACAGACCAGCCAAGGGCCAGGGCTCCCAAGGACACTTTTCCTCTGAAATGAGGATGACCAGGAAACAGGAATTACATCTTCCCCTCTCTGTCTCTCTGTCTCTCTGTCTCTCTGTCTCTGTGTCTCTCTTTCTCTATCTCCCTGTTTCTCTCTGTGTGTCTCTCAGTATCTCTGTCTCTCTCTCTCTGTCTCTCTGTATCTCTGTCTCTGTCTCTCTCCCTCTGTCTCTCTCTGTCTCTCTGTATCTCTGTCTCTGTCTCTCTCCCTCTGTATCTCTCTGTCTCTCTGTATTTCTGTCTCTGTCTCTCTCCCTCTGTCTCTCTCTGTCCCTGTGTATCTCTGTCTCTGTCTCTCTCCCTCTGTCTCTCTCTGTCTCTCTGTATCTCTGTCTCTGTCTCTCTCCCTCTGTCTCTCTCTGTCTCTCTGTATCTCTGTCTCTGTCTCTCTCCCTCTGTCTCTCTCTGTCTCTCTGTATCTCTGTCTCTGTCTCTCTCCCTCTGTCTCTCTCTGTCTCTCTGTATCTCTGTCTCTGTCTCTCTCCCTCTGTCTCTCTCTGTCTCTCTGTATCTCTGTCTCTGTCTCTCTCCCTCTGTCTCTCTCTGTCCCTGTCTCTTTGTCTCTCTCTGTCTCTCTGTCTGTCTGTATTTCTCTCCGTCTGTCTCCTCTCTCTGTCTCTGTCTCTTTCTCCTGAGCAGACACCTCAGAATCCCAATGAGACAGGAGCATGCAGGTGTCGCTGTGATTTTCTTCGTGATTATTTAAAACTCATCTGTATTCTTTTCTCAGTATGTGGCTTCTCAGATTCCCCCAAAACTTTGGAAATAGAAATAAACAAACAAAATAGTGGCAGGACTGATGTCACAGGCTTCCAGGTGCCCCAAATACCATCTCTGATAACATCCAGCCCTGGAGACAGCAGGTTCATTGGACCTGCCGTGTGCATTGTTTTTCTGGAATGGCTTCTCCGTTGTCTCTCAGAGGATCGTTGGTGTCTAAAGCTACCCAGGTGTGAGCAGCTGCCGAGGGGCCCCTGCAAAGGAAGTTGTGGGGTTTGGTTACGAAGCACACCATTGGGCATGCATGTACCCCAGGGGCCAGCGGCCACTGTCTCCTTGGGGCAAGCGTTTGCCCAGAAGGCGCTGTGGGCAGAGAATAGGCTGGACCAGCCCCCAGACATTGGGAGAAGGAGCGAGGCAGCCGGGCAGGCAGGTGGCCGTGATGAGATGGCACATTTGAGGCTCTCATAACCTGGAGTGCTGGCCCTGCAGAAGGAACTGAAATGTTCTGACTCATGTCCAAGACGTCTCTGCAGGCCGCTGACCTCCTCTGCCCTCACGGGGAGGAAGGAAGCTGGCCGGGCCAGGCAGAGTGGAGAGCTGGCCGCACCGAGGCGGGGGCTGAGCATGAGGCCCCTCCCGGCTCCTAAGCACTTGGCTACCGGCCAGGGGCCAGCACGGGGATCGCCAGCACGGGGCATGGGAGGAGAGTAGCACCCATGCACGCTCCCGGCATCAGCAAGGATGCTGAGGCCCAGGGACATGCCACGGTGGTGACAGGGGGCGAGGGACACAGCCAGAGCTGGAGGCAAATGGCCAGAGACGGAGCGGTGCTGCCGGTGCACACTCGTGTGCAGTGTGGACAAAGCCCTAACGTCAGCCGAAATGTTGGTAAATGATCGCTCCTTTAAGTGAACAAAGATCTCTCAAGCTCTTGTTACCCTAAAATTTCACTTGTCGATTCTCATTTTATAAATACAGAAAAGGTAGATCCCAGCTCAACTCTTCCCGAACCTTCACAGCGGTGACCGTGAGGTTTCCTGCCTGAAACTTCCACTGGACTCGCATCCGAGCTCCTGGGCATGCCAAGCCCGTGGTCGCTGCGCAGATCCTCATGAGACCTCAGTCACGTTTGCATTTGGTGCCAGCCCCTGGGGAGCAGTTGGACGTCATCGGGAAAGCCCCATTGGCAGAACTGGAATACACGGTGCAGACTGAGAGAAACCGAATCCGCAGGGCGAGGAAGCCCGGTCCTGGGTTGGGTTCCTCTGTCAGATTCAAAATTCATAGCCATGAAAGGAGGAGAGGTTTATGTTTACTGCCATTATGAAGAGAAAATCTTATTTTGTATGTCTTAAAATATTGGCTATGTAGAGACAGATATACAGATTAAAATCTATATGTATACTCCTGAATATTTGGACGTGTGGACCCGTGTAACTGGTATTATCCGGGTGCTATACAGATTATACGTTCATATTATATAAATATCATGCCCGTCACATAGATCTATGTACACACAGATGCACAGACACACACGTGGGCACACATACAGCCTGCGGCTGTGCACCGAGCCGTTCCGCACTCAGTGGCTGACGACACCCGATGTTAGCACCTCACAGTCGCTGCGCTCAGGGGCCTGCGCAGGGCTCAGCAGGGCACTTGTGCTTCAGGGTCTCAAGGCTGCAGTCAGGCCGTGACTTCCTCAAGGCCCCACTGTGGAGGACCCGCTTCCAGTGACCCCCAGCTGACACCAGGGTCCTCCTGTCTGACACCGAGAACTTCCACCGACTTCCTGCCTGAGCTCCAGGCAGGAGATACTCAAATAGCCATCAGACAGTTCCCTTCCTGAGTCCTGTCCCTTCTACCCTGGGCCCACGCCCCCGTGGCCATCAGTGCTGACCTCTGCCCTCCTGCTGGAGGCTCTCTGCCTCCTCGGCCTCCCAAGTGTCCCCCTCCTCTCTGTCCCCACCGCCACCGCCCCCAGTGATGTACTTAGGGCACCACTAGCAGGGTCTTGCACCACGCTCTGCTCCTGTCTGCCCTTAGGTGCAGGAGGCCTGGCACCAAAGGCTCTTGGGCCTGGCGAATGTCACTCACCCCCACGCTGGTCCCGTCCGTGCTGTGCTGTGAACGTGCGATTGGCCCAACGTAGGGCAACCTGACTTTCCCTGCAGGACTTCTCGGACAGTAACAGTAAGCGTTGCGTTCAGCCGCTCCAGATGATTCATTGAAAAGAGTTAGTTAAGGAAAATCAGCTATTTTTCAAAGCGTAAAACACGGAAATGTCATTTTACTGGTTTCAACTTAATCTGCAAACTGAACGTAGTCCACTCCGTGTCCGTGTGCATGTACAACGCGTCGTCATGTCGCTGCTCGGTGAGCGCGCTCCGTGATTTCATCCTGGGTGCTGTTCAGTGGAAGTTCAAGGGCCACTGAAGGAGCTGAGTGGCAATTTATTTATTAAACATGTATTAAAAACCCATAAATCACACACTTGTTCTTTTAAAAATGTATCCATTTACTGCTAAATGCTTGGTACATTTAGAAAGTGATTTATTCTCGGGCACAGCAAGTGCACACACTGATGAGACGTTTCGTTCTCGACAGTCACCACTTGTTAAGCTTGTCACGAGCTGTGCCTCAGCTGCGTGCTGGCCAAGCTGCTTCCCCGCAGCACTGCGTCCTGGCACCCGACACGGCCACAACTGCTCCTGTCAAGCTTAAGAGGGGGTCAGTCAGGCCCACCCCTCCCGACCTGCTGGCCCTTGGCCAGTCTGCTGTGTCCCCACACATCTGTCCTTGCCCCCCATCCACCAAGCTCCCCAGCTTCCCTGTCTGCAGATGTGCTCAGCGACATGGCCACAGACTCCAAAGTGTCCCTAGTGGGTGGGGTCCTTGGGGAAGAAGCAAACTTTTATGATCCAGAGCCCCGATCCCCTCACCCCACGGCAGGGTGGCCCGGCTCACCCCAGGTGAAAACCACACAGACAGAGCTGACCACAGTCTGCAGACCCACTCAGGCCACACAGAAGGTGGCACCGCCTGGGGAGGGGCCCACCCGTGTCCACAACGTGTAGCACATGTCTAGGAATGAGCTCAGAATAACCTCAAGCGCGAACCCGAGGAGCTTTCCCTCTGTTACACGGCTTCACACGTGGGTCTGCACCGCTGGTGACCCACAGGCACCCTCTGCCCGCTGCCCGCTGCCCACTGCATGCAAGACGCTGGGAAAACAGCAGCCCCAAACAAGTCGACTCAGACAAGCACCCGCAGTTCAACACGCTGAGAAGACGAGCCAGTGTTCTACAACAAACGTTGATTTTTTGCTGTACGAAAGCTCCAGAAAAACGGGAAGAGGCAGAGAAGTGAGAGGAAGAGAACTGAACCCACGCTGCCAACCTCACGTGCGTCCGCACTCATGCAGCCCAAGGTCGCTCAGGCTGTACGAAAGCTCCAGAAAAACGGGAAGAGGCAGAGAAGTGAGAGGAAGGGAACTGAACCCACGCTGCCAACCTCACGTGCGTCCGCACTCATGCAGCCCAAGGTCGCTCAGCTCCACGCCGCGCTTTTTAAAGAATTTCCACACCTTGAAAGTTCTGCAGAAGCGTCATTTTAGAGGGCCGCACAGACCTCCTCGCATCCGTTTTCTCTCATTATTTCAGTGCCACCCTCCGTGGGCCACGACCTCGCTCAGCGTGGCCTCTGCACATGTGGTCCCTGTGCTGTGCTTCCGTCCCGGAGCCCGTGAGTACCTCCTCACCTCCAGCTCCCCACAGCGACCTCCTCCTCCGGAGGCCTCCCCGACCAGGTCAGACCTGAGGTGGGGACCCCTTGCAGGCGGTGGATCGAGGGAGAAGATTCCAGACAAGCCCCAGAGGGAGGAGCAGGAGGCGAGCAGGGAGGGTGCGA
>NW_007738044.1:8075-14243 GCF_000696425.1 Galeopterus variegatus
TGGTCCCTGTGCTGTGCTTCCGTCCCGGAGCCCGTGAGTACCTCCTCACCTCCAGCTCCCCACAGCGACCTCCTCCTCCGGAGGCCTCCCCGACCAGGTCAGACCTGAGGTGGGGACCCCTTGCAGGCGGTGGATCGAGGGAGAAGATTCCAGACAAGCCCCAGAGGGAGGAGCAGGAGGCGAGCAGGGAGGGTGCGAAAGGGGCTGGCCAGGACGAGGGGCAGGAGAGGCCGGGTCGCCTGGTCCCCCAGGGAGCCCTGCAGTGTGAACTGCACCTGAAGGTGGTCCCAGGGAGGCCAGGGGCCCAGCCGTTCTGCCCACCACAGCCAGTCGCTGGCTCCAGCCACCCCAGCCTGGGGATCAGGACCTCCCCAGCATGTTCTGAGAGGCCCACAGCGGGGTCACAGCCTGGTAAAGGGGCTCTGGGTGGCACCAGCAGCGTCCCTCATGAGCCCTCCTCCCAGCTGGGATCCCCAGCCAGCACCAGCCAGCTGCCCTGTACCTAGGCCGGGGGGTTCTCAAGTGCTGATCGAGTCCCAGGCAGAGGCAGGCAGTCAGGACACACGTGTCTGGAAGTGATCAGAGCAGGTGCAGGTGAGGGGACCAGACATTGCTCGTGGGTACTCCATCTGGGGCCACCAGCCAGTGGGCAGCAAGCTGAAAAAGTATTCTCCTTACTATGGGACTTGGTTGGGAGTCTGTCCCCAGGCTCTCGGTCAGCACCGTCCTCCTTCTGGAACCTGTCCTGGAAACAGGGTGGACCCCAGGGACTTGGGGGGTGAGCGGGAGGGAAGGAGGCTGAGGCTGGAGGTGGGGCCTGTGGGGCCGAGCCTGCCTCCCCCAGCCGCCTCCCTGTGGGGCCACCAGTCACCTCTTGCAGCCTCAGGCTGCTCATCCATGGAGTGGAACACTGAAATGTGCCTTTGTGCCCTGGAGGAGTGAATTCCTGGGGTCCCGAAATCAGCCAGATCTCGACCGTGTTCTCACAGTACATGACACTCTGGACACTTTGTGCTTCATTTCACTGAAAATAAAAGAACAGACAAGGCCCTGACTTGCATGGCTCGTCACAAACACCTGCTGGCTCTGGGCGTTCCACGTTTTCATAACTGTCCTGGTGGAATGCAGACCCGCCGCGCTTCGCTAACGTGTCTCTTCGTGCTTGAGGCAGCTTCCCAGCCCCCTACGTCTAAAATGCCTTGGCCAACCCTTCCATCCACCGCACGCAAAATCATGAATCAGGCAGCTGTGAGAGGCTGGACAGAGGAGCTGGAACATGGTGTTTAGGGCAGGTGGGACTTTGTGGGAATCAAAGGCACCGTCGGACATTTCGCGGTGTCGGCAGAGGGAAGGAAGCAGGAGACGCGGAGCCACCCTGACGTGTCCTCACTTGGTGAGCACCCAAGCGACGTTTGCAGGAAGGAGCCGGACCTCGAGGGCTCGCAATATTAGCACAGGAGCAACACTCTGAGCTGTCAGATGCAGAGACAAAGAGAGGGATTCCAGATGTGCGCAGATGTGTTTCCACCAAAGTCAGCCTGCCCGGGCGTGCGAGAGGGCGCCTGACCAAACGCAGTGCCGCGCCCTGCCCCCCGGGCTCCAGGGGCATGACCCCTGGGTCCCGGGACACCAGCCTGCCCACCTGGCCCACCTAGACACAGGAGCACTCACCCACGAGGCGCACGTCGGTGACCGGGTCCCAGCTCTGGCTCTGAAGAGCTGAGGAACCAGGTGAGGGAGCCCGTTATCCGCCCTGCGGGACCCCGAGACTGCCGTCTTGCCATGGAAACCCGGAGAACAGGTTCAGAAGACAAACTGAGACAGCGGCGTGCCTCCCGACGCACTGAGAAGCCTTTACAGTCCAGACAAGGTTCAATACCCAAAAGGGGCACTCAGTTAGAAAGCAAAACTTGAAAACTAGAGAATCATTTCTGCAAGGTCGAATAATCCTCATTTTAAACAGAAAAGCCAGTTTCCAAATTCATCTGTCATGTAACTAAAAATCTTCAGAAGCATTTTGGGGTAACGTGCGCGGTAACAGGCTGCCGCTGCAACTTAATTAGAACAGGCAGCAAGGACAGTTAGGGAACATCCACGCTGCTTTCTGGGGCTGTTCCCGGCGCTTGGTCATACGGCTTGTTTTGACCAGGACTCTTGCGTGCGGCCTGCAGACTGCACGAGGGTGCACATGTGTTTGCTGTATCCTTGTAAAACATGGTTAAAATGCGTAAATGCGTTAGACTTGGGGGAACCCAACCCCTCGCTTTACAGAGGAGGAAGCTGAGGGGCTGAGTGCCCGGCACCCTGATCAAGGACACATGGTGCCCTGGACTGGGCCTCAGTCCCTGACCTCACCCGCCCTGTGCCCGCGTCACGCACGGCTGGGCCTGTAGAATGTTTGTCACACACACCTGGCATTGGTCACCTCACCTCCAACGTCCCACCCTTTTGCCCTGCCTCACACTGTCGAGTTCACACACAATCTCACCTGCCCCCAGACGCCCACGGAGGACAGGTCCACCTGGCAGACATTTGAAGCCATGTGTAGCAGTACTACCCTTGTGCTTCTGGATGTGGGGCATGTGCACCTGTGTGCCACCTTGTGCACCTCCACCCCCATGGGTGCCCCTTCTCCCCAATGCGTGCACACCGTGCCCTGTTCTCTATCTGCTCCACTCATCAGCAAGAGCTTGTCCTGAGACAGAGAGATGAAATGAAGGGTCAGTAAATGACAAGATGTCGGGGTCATTGTGGCCGCCCTCTCGACCCTGCACCTCCTGGGGCCATGTCCCAAGCCAGAGGGTGGAGGTCTCACAGTAACATCCTCGACGCCCTTGCTGGAGAATACAGAGGATGAAGAGGAGTAGTTGGGGTCCTGACCACCCACGTGGAAGCCAACCTGGGTCTGTGCGAGTGTCAGCCAGACAGGAGCGACCGGATTGATGTGACGCCCCCAGCTGCCCCGCCTCCCACTGCGGTTCCATCCTGGCTTCTGCTCTGTGGGGTCTGGGCCAAGCGTCACTTTGAGGA
Source organism: Galeopterus variegatus (assembly GCF_000696425.1). Classification (NCBI taxonomy): domain Eukaryota; kingdom Metazoa; phylum Chordata; class Mammalia; order Dermoptera; family Cynocephalidae; genus Galeopterus; species Galeopterus variegatus. The sequence continues at coordinate 11,106 of NW_007738044.1, forward strand.
TGGTACCCGAGAAAAGGACACGAGAACAAGCCCCCCTGTCCTCTGCTTTGCAGATACAGCCACTCCCGAAACTGACCCAGCACCGTCCCTCGGTGAGAACTTCAGTGCATCTACCGAAGAGCAAGCCACGTGTAAAATGCCACACCATGGCCCCAAGAGCCCTGCCCCGTGAGGCCTTGACGCCTTTCAGCCTCACAGCGTCTCCAAGGCCTCACCGTGAGCCCCTGTCTTCTCATGAGCTCCCCCAGGAAAGACCCAGCCTGCGAGTTCCCCACCAGCTGGACCAGCTGCACTGCCCAGTCCTCAGCCTCCTGGGTCTCGGATCCCCGCCAGCCTGAGGAGCTGAGGAGTCGCCCAAACAAGCCAGCACGCCCTGCAGGAGCTCATCTGCTCCCAGCGTGGCCCTGCAGGTGTGGGTGCATGGGTGGCCTCCACGCTGACACCCCCATCCAGGGCCACTGTGTGTGTCCGGCAACTCCTAGTGCACCTGGCAGGGCCCTCCTGCACCAACGGGCGAACAGGAGCTGACCAAAGCGGCCCTCGGTCACGTGGGCCCAGACTCCAAGCCCCCAGAGAGCCTCGCCGGATGTGAGCGTCCCCTCATGGGCTGCAGGGGGACGCTCTGGTCTTCCTCTCCTGTCAGGGAACCATCCAAACAGCTCAGCTTTCAAAGCTCCCCACCCCCACCCCCCCAAAAAACATTTGGAACCAGATAGGACAACGCCACAAAATCTGTGCCCTGCAGGGCCCTCCATGGCAGTGGGGGTGTCAGCTTCGGCCAACGCTGGCTGCCTGAGGACTAAGGACAGGATCCGTGCCCTCCAGGGATGAGGACAACGGGAGCCAGGAGGAGCCATGCCCAGTGAGCTCAAAGGTTCAGGGGGTGCCGCTTTCAACCTGCGGGGCTAGCAGTGGGGTGCCCTCGGACCCCCACCCCACCGGCCAACCTAATTAAAGAGCTTTCTCTGCAGGCGCCATCTGTGAGTCCGTCCCCCGCAGGCCATGGCGGGAGCGGGACCCTCTCTGTTCAAAGCTTGTCATGAATAGGATAGAGGCTTTTTGTTGTGCTGAGATTTCCAGGGCTGAGCTGGCTTCGCGCCCTGAGGATCTTACTCTGCAGGCCAGGACGCCTGGCCAGCATCCAGCCAGGGACAGAAGGGACCTGTGTGTTGTTGGGTCAACATCACAGCACAGCCACGGTGGGAGAGTGGGGCGGTCGCTCATGAGGCTCTGACTTGTGTGAATGGGGTTTGCTTTTCCAAAGTAACTGAAATGTCCGTCCACCCTGAAAGCCAGCTGCCTGCCAGGGCTGTGGATTTAGATTCAAAATGAAAATATTATAGAGCTAGAGGCTTCGGTAAACTCTTTCTTCTCTCACTCGCCTTTGACAAAGCCAAATGGAATAACTGAGATCAAATCCTACTCTTCAAAAGTGCATTTGGCTGAGAACTCCCAGTGCCGAGTGCCAGCCTGCATAATCCGTTGCTGACATTGTAAGCCCTGCGAAAGACCGTCAGTCACAGCGGTGCTGACGCCACCAGACCCCGCCGCGCCGCCAGCGAGACGCAAATTCCCCTAAGCTTCGCTCTGAAAGCAAAAGCGCCCAGCGCTGAGCTGCAGCTAAAACCAGGCCGCCTGCAAACCCATTAGTGGTAAAACGACTTATTACCAGGGTAACAGTCTTACTCCCAAATTTAAAATAAAATTGGAAAAAAACCAACAATGAAAATAAAAACATAAAATCTTAGTTTCATTATCAAATAAAGTAAAACTAAACATCTAACATTTAAACTCATAATGAAACACTTGAGCACTCCCTGAGCATCTCACCACCTCTGAGCCCAGCTCCTGAATCCCGCAGGCTGGCTCTGGGGATTCCTGGTCGCACTGTTTCCCCGCTGTCTTGCATGTCCCTCTCTCAGCCACAGCTTTCCAAATGATGTTTCGTCACCTGCCATCTCCACTTGCCAAAGCCTGCCACATCTCCCACAGAGCCCCAGGACCCCGGTGGAGGATGCCCGCTCTGCCCTCGCGCCCGTGGCGGCTGCGGAGCTGCTGCCACGTGCTCCCTGAGCAGCCGTGCCCGGCCACCTCAGGCCCTGGTCATTCACTCGGCCTCTTCAGCGTGCCACGTGTGAGCGTGCAAAACGTCGCCACTTCCTTCCACTTCACGTATCACCTCCCTCACTGACGGGCACCTGCAGCTCCTCACGATCCCAAGATAGCATCGTTCTCAGGTGAATCCCTCCGGGGCGTGTTCCCAGGGGTGGTAAACCCTGCAGCACACGTCCGTGCATCTTACCTTGTGCGATGTTTGCCGATGGTGCTGTGGTGTGGTGCCCGGTGGCCCCTCATTTTCCTGGCACAGCTTTGTCAGAGCCTCTCTGTCGGGCCGAGGGGCACAGACGCGCGTCCCATTGGGGCGGTAGCTGCGTCCCTTGCGCCAGCGAGCCTGAGCGTCTCTGCCCGTTGCCTCTCGTTCTTAGGCTTTGCCTGGTTTTGTCTGTTCTGCTTTCCTATGGCCACGCAGAATTTCTTTATGTTTTATAAATGCTCATCCTTTACCAATCATGTTTATTATAACTACTTTTTGCCCAGTGTGTGGCTTTTATTTTCAGGTGGCTTATGGCGCCTCAACAATGTTATCTTGTCCACATCCATGAGAGCTCTCTCTGTAGCTGTGGTTTTGGTGGCCTCATTAAGAAATCCTTCTCTATCCCGAAGTCATGAAATAATCCCCTATTTCTTAACTTTCAGGTAATACTTTTCACATGTAATCACTCTTTCATCCGAGGTTTATGTGCATGTGCCATTTAACCATGTTTAAGAGTTCGGTTCGAGTGGTGTGACCGACCACATTCGCAGCGTCGCGGAGACATCGGCACCACCTGTTTGCAGAGCTCCTCGTCACCCTAAGCAGACCACTCACTTTCTCACCCATTCGCTCAACGGCACCCTCCGAGCACCGCTGGGTGAGGTGGGACACGTCCTCCCTCGGGGGCTCCGTGGCCCGTGGGGGAGATGGACAAGCACACCAAGCTAACAGTGCGTGAGTGACTGGGGAAAGGTGGCCCTGTGCAGGGAGGACCAGGGTAGCTTTCCACAGGGACCGTGCCTCGCTGCCTTGGCCACAACCCA
>NW_007738044.1:14253-29786 GCF_000696425.1 Galeopterus variegatus
CCAGGAAGAAGCATCCTCTGAGAAGCCCAAACCCAAGGCCCACCTTGAGCCCATGAGTCGAGCGTGGCCATAGTCATAGGAAGGGGTGGGGGCAGCTAAGGGGACACTGGACAGGAGGACAAGGATGCCAGTCATGACAGAATTAGGTGGGGAAGGAGACCCCATGACAGGTACCAGGCACCAGGCGGGTGGCTGTGACAGGTCCATGATGCAGCTGTTGCTACCACCTTTCCAGACGAGGACACTGGGGACACCTGGGGCAAAGACCAGCTGCAGCTGCACTGTTGGAAAATGCCACAGGTGCTGTTGAACCCAGTCACTCGATACCAAGGATGCTGGACAGCGAGCGTCCGGTCCCCTATGCCTCAGCCGCCGAGGGGGCCACTCCCCAGAGTCCTCTCCTCCTGGAGAGGAGCCTGCGTCTGCTGAGGCCCAAATCCACACATCACAGGAAGAAGTGACAGGCAGCATATTCCTGCAGAGCTGGGGGAGTTCTGCCCAGAAGAACGGGCGCGGTAAATCGAGGCAGCAGGGAGAAGGGCAGTCCCCGACGGCTTTTCGTGGGTTTTTCTCTTTCTAGAGTTAGTGCGTAGTTATAGAAATGGGGGAATCTTCTGGACTGTTAGGAGGTAATGATGGTGGTTGACTTCTCCCACTCTCCTGCCCCGGAGAGAACATTACACTCCATTGGTGAAATTGTCCTTGCGGGAGATGTCACCATCTCCAGGGACATGTAGGGAAACCGAGGCTCAGAAGGCATTGTCGTGGAGGACAGGAAGCTCCAGGACTGGACGCTGGGCCATGCCCACTCCCTCAGTGCCACCACGCTCTGCTGATCACTCATGTCACTCACTGCCAGACACGAGTCCTTGTGTGTGACCCAAACACTGGCCTCTCCCCACAGACACGTGCTCTGGTGCTTCTTAGACTATCCGTCTCATTACAGATCTTGACCGACTGGATGCATCTGATGGCCACTAATGTCCCCACCTCGGGGGACTTAACGGGAGCAGGTGGCCACTGCCCTCCTCCCCACCCAGCTGCACCCATGGAGCTCACTCATGGGGCTGGTTCGCAGAGCACCTGCGAGCCACAGGCCTGTGCTGGGAACCAGGAACAGATCCACCTAGAACACACCAAATCCCAAGAGTTCTGTCTGAGCCAAGGGGCCGGGCTGTCCCCAGAGCCACACAGACTAGGGTTAGGGAGCCCTGGGAAGATGCTGTGGGACTGAGCTGTGAGGGAAGCCTGGGAGGTGACCTAAGGCAGTGAGAAGGGTGCCCGGGTCAGGGGAGATGGTGCTCACTGTCAGATCCGGCCCCATGCCTACTTCTGCAAATAAAGTTTTATTGGAATACAGCATATAACACAGGCCATATGGCTCAAAAAGCCTAAAGCATTTACTATCCAGCCTTTGGCAGGATGAGTTTGCCAACCTCCGGTCGGGAGAGCGGAGAGGGGTCACTCAGCACAAAGGTGGCAGCAGCTGTCAGAGCGGTGCTTCTGGTGACCCCAGAATCAGGCTGTGTCCTGAACTTCCGGCAGAAGACACTGCTGGGGGGACGAGCAGGACAGTCAGGGTGAGGGCCACACTCCACAGACCCACATGGGATGTCTCAGGGCTCACTGTCTCTTGTCCCCACATGCGACCTTGCACTTTAAGTCCCAGGGAAGAGCCACCATCCCAGCCAGCCACCAGCAGTGAGTCAGTTGGCCACCCTCAGAACCCCTGTTGTGTCCAGCCTTGCTCGACTGTGTTGCTGCAGGCACCCTGTCTGTCATTGTCATCGTTAGCATGCGTCTCCTCCCTGGACCTTGCTGATGGAGCCATCAGGAGGCGGCCCCCAGAGCTCCTGGCTGAGGCGGGCGGGCTCCAGCAGGAGGAGGGTCTCCCTGCCCACCTGGGGGCTCCTCCGGCCTCTGTAGAACGTGCCCTGCGGTGCCCTCGCTTCAAATAAACGGTGCCAACTGGGAAAGCAGCAAGGAATTTGGGAGAAGGGGGTCGTTCCACCACGACCCTCTCCTAATCTGGCGCATGTTTTGTGGGGCCGGGAGCTTAGATAACCAGAGGCGATTTCTTTAAGAAAAGCTATGCATGCTCACAAACGCGACGGCAGGTACGAAACCGAACATTTGCTCAGAATGAGAAGAGAAACGACAGCAGACCGCAAGGGCTTTAGAGCTGCGAGACACACGAGAGCCACGAGGAGCGGGACACATGCCCGTGGTGGCCACTCTGACCCGCCCAGAGCTGGCTGTCCCACAGCGTCCACCAGGCCCGCAATGTCACCTTCCTGGGCTGCTTTGTGCTGATGCTCGCACCCGGACAGGGGACAGCAGGGCGGCTCGGCCTCCCGTGGCATGGCTGCACGGTGTGTGTAGGTCCCATTGCCCTGACCTTTGGCCTCGCCTGGCACAGTCCCCTTGAGCCCCTGCCTCAGCCTCTGAGCCCCTTTGCCAGGTCCTGAAGGCCCCACAAGAAGCAGAGGGCATGACATGGGATCTTTCTCCTCTGGCTCCAAGAGAGCGTGAGAGTCTTATGGGCCGGGGGCGCCGGGGTCTGGAGCACAGACCCACCCAGGGCAGGGGCTGCGCAGCTCCAGGCCTCTGTGTCAAGTGGGGGTGCTGCCTCATCCTCCCCATGTCCTGCAGAAGGTTCTGGAAGGCCCAGGGAAGGGGAGCCCTGACGTGAAGGCCCGGAGCCTTGGGTAAACCACCGGGGCTCCTGGGTGAGGGGAGGGCACCATTCTTCAAAGCGCAGGCAGTGTCCTTTGACACGTTAGGAGAGGACACTCCAAATGGCAAGAGTTTTCCAGAATTCTCCACAGTAAGTAAATGATTAAAGGAAAGAAAAAATAACACTCTCCAAGGTGAGGCGAACACTTGTTTCTGCTCTGACTGTAGACTGCAGGTTTTACGGTCACCGGACAGGACAGCTTCACATGTGCCCGCTGTGAATTCTCCAGGCCACAAGGATGCTCTTGGGAGACACCCGGGTCGTGGGACGGCAGGGTCCCTCAAGGCTGACCTCGCTGGTCAAGTGTCCAGGAAGGAAAAAGAAGGGCTTGTTTCTCAGGAATCAGCCTTGACTCGGTTCTTACTGAGTAGGTAGTGCAGGAAACGGGGACGTTCTGACCTTCTCGCCCCTGGGCTGACTCCACAGTGTCCTCCGTGGCTGCGGCCACTGCTGTCTGCTCGTCACCGCACAGCTGGGCTGCAGGACTCCCTTCTCTCTGCTGACGCCAGGGGGACACGGCCTGACGGGGGCTGTGGGGAGGAGCGGCCATCACTTCCTCTCTCTCACTGCGAATCCCCCTGAACTTGGCTCCCCCAGGACTGGCCATGTGGTCCCTGTCACCCACTCCCGGCTCTGCCTTCTGTCTCCCGATGGGGACCAGCAGGGCCTCATTCCCATCTGCAGCCTGAGCAGCACCACCACGTCCGGTGTCCCTTACATGTCAGCTGGACAGAAACTCAGTAGCTCTGAGGATCTGAAAGGGAACTCAGCCAAAGTAAATCCTAATGTCCACCAAGTGGTTTCAATGGCCCAGAACCAACCGAGATTCAAACGAGGAGAAAAATGTGGAACCAAAAGACACTTTGGGGTGTTCAGTAGTCGATTAAACAAGAATTTGCAACAGCATCAAATGTACATTGTCCACAGATTTTATTTTCTACTGAATCTTCTATGAGAAACTTTATCACCAAGTTTTTAAAAAGTGAAAGGATTCAGAGGAAAAGGCTAAGTTGGAGCATAAGAAACTCGCACCGCACAGCTTAGGTGATGGCAGAACTGAGAGGTAACGGTGGCATGTTCCGGGCATAGATACACACGTTGGCTTCCCCCACGGGCTGTCCTCAGAGCTTCTGTCCCGAGGTAGAACACAATGCTTGAGGAAGAAATGGCATCTGGACGTACGTCTGGAGAAATGTTCTGACTCTCTCAGCACACTGTCACAGTGCGTCTGCACATTTGGACTTTGAACAAATTAGGTGATACTTTGTTTAACATATGACCTGGTCCTAAGGATTCGCTCCAATGGGCAAGTTCTCCGCTTAGGAATTCCACTAGCCCACCTGACCTAGTCACCCTGCAAAGCCCTCCTGGGCTCCCCCAACCCCCACCCCCCAGCATCCCCACCTCGTGGGACCCTAACCCTGAAAATGCAGCCGATGAGACAGCAGGACAAGCCAATTCCTGCTTTACGTCACTGACATTTAAATGCTCTCAGCGCCCTTTCAGGGTGGATCCATCCCGTTCCCAAGTGTGGGCTCCGTTCCACACACCTTTCTCCTGCAGCCTGTTACCTACAACCGTGGCGCAGAAATAACGGGGGCGGGGGCGGGCGCAGGGCTGCACGGGCTTTCCTGCAGGCCTAGCTGCGCTCGCTCCAGGACAGCCGGTCTCTGGTCACCCTCCCACCTGCTGGGAGCCTGGCATGGATTGTTTGGGAACGCTCAGTGGTGACCACTGCCCAGTGCTGTAGGACACCCTGCCACGCTGCCCCCAGGAAGGCTCCACGCGATGCCTGGGATGAGGAGGGCTCCTAAACATCACTTCACCGAGGGTGCCCTATGAATGACAGTAATGGTGGAAGACAATAAGTGACACTGTACATCATGTGTAAGTCCCTTCAACTTACATTGTTTTGTTACACGCAGTGCTTTCCCGTTTCTTTCTAAAAAAGAAGATGGAGTTTCCTCAGACCTCGTTGCCCATTGAGGTTTGATTTAATACTGGTTGGTTCTGCAGACACACGCTAGACCCCTGAGGTGTGCTTTGAGGCTCATGTGCCCCCACAGCGCTTTCCCGTTTCTTTATAAAAAAGAAGATGGAGTTTCCTCAGACCTCGTTGCCCATTGAGCTTTGATTTAATGCTGGTTGGTTCTGCAGACACACGCTAGACCCCTGAGGTGTGCTTTGAGGCTCATGTGCCCCCCGTGCCCCCCACACTTACATCCTCAGGGGACAGGCCAGACATGGAGGCTGGGCCCGTGGCCTGTCTTCTTCCTAATCTCTTTTGATAACTATCACAGAGGAAATCGGATGCAGAGGTCGCCACTTCCACAGGACTCCAGTGAGCAAGGAACAGAATTAGAATTCAGAATTAGAATTGAATCGTAGTTCAGGCATCGGATTGGCCTGAACCTTCCACAAAAGCACAGCATTCCTGTGGCACTCAAACCTGTGAGTTAAAATTTTCCGATAAAAGTATGCATCACTTTTAAAGAAATAAAACCAGTTACTGGATCATTGTCCGACTTAAGATAATAAAATAATAAAAAGACAGCAGGCCATCAGCCCTGTTGGTTACTTGAGAGAGCCGCCTCTCAGGAAATAGTTTGCAGCAGACCACACGGAAGCCCAGTCTTCCTGGCGCTCACCCTGCACCCACCCCAGCTTCCAACGCTCCAGAGAGACGCCATGTGCACCCGCAGCCCCCGGCAGAGCGGACGGGCTCCGGCTCTGGAGCCTTTGTCATATTTATGCACTTAAATCCTGTCACTCTGCACACGTGCTGGGGGTGCACATCCAGAGAAACGTGTGTGTGTGTTGTGTAGTAACAAACTGTCACAATGAAGAGCTGAGGACACATCATGTTGGGTTCAAGTATTTCTGGATACTCTGTGAATGAAGAAGAAATAATTTGTTCAAAGAGAGGGTAGTAAATCGCCCAATACAGAATATGCTATCTCTTCCTCTAGGAATTAGAAATATTCAAACCTGGAGTTCTATCAAAACACACTAAATTGGCAGTGCTTTACTTTTCTGGTAATTTAGTCAGCTGCTGAAATCATATTCAGATTTTCATTAAACCCATTTGCAATCCAAGATCTAATGTTAAAAGAGGTGTGACTAATTTCCTAATCCTCGTAAAAGAAGCGATGCTTTACAGCTGAGCAGCTAGGCCACGTTGAACTCTACCGAGGATTCAGCGGTATGCTTGTGCCCGCCCCAGAACTTCCCACCTCCTCATGAAAGGACTACCGACTCCAGAATGCAAGCCTGAAGCACTTCAGACAGTCAGCACGTAATAAGCACCTGCTGTATGCCAGCACTGTTTCTGGGCCCTTGCATTTGCTCCCTGAACTTCACAAAGCCCTTGAGATCGGTTCTACCTTGTCCCTACTTTACAGAGGTGGAAGGAAAGTGAAGCAGAGAGCAGCTGTCACTTGCCCAGATCTCGGCGTGGAGTCGCGGTCTGCCGCCCATCCATGGCACAGGGTTGCAACTTGGATGATGAAAAGAGCTGTGACCTGAAGCCCCTTTGTGCCAGCATCAGAACCACACTGGGTACAGATGGGTTCCTAGGAAAGCCCTTTAATTCTGAACTTGAAGAAAAGGAGAGTGGCTGAATATATTGTCAGAAAACAGCATTGCCTGTATAAACACGTGTCTAAAAGAACAACCGGCCGGACCAAAACTGCCGGCTGAATCAAAGGGGACTGACACGACTAAATGATAAGTAAATATTTCATTTTCAGCCGGAAGAATACCACTGGGGGGGCGGGAGAAAAGGCTCACTCTGGGCTCTCAATGCATTTCCTAAAGGAGGATCACACTAAAAACACACCAATTAAGTGCAATTCATGCCGTTTCAACTCCGACTGACGCAAACGTTCCGAAGAGTCAAGGACAGCACACCCAGCTATGTTCACAAAATCCTGGCTCAAATGTCTCTCCTCAAACACAGTGTTCCTGTCTTGGCAATGTTTTAGGAGATACGCCCTTTTTACTGAGTCCTTAAAATCAAGTGCTTACGAGAAAGCCTCTCATCTAACAGGAGCTCTTGGCCTCACTGACTCGTATTGAAAATGCGCACAAGACTGTTACGCAAATACCTTGACGCTGAAGAGCCAGATCAGGTGAGTCCCAGCCTCTGTTTTCAGAAACCAAGTGGGCCAACTCAAGGTGACTTTCTTGTTTCTACAAGAACTGCTGGTACAAAGCAAACCCCCTGGACCACTGCAGCATGGGTGTAAGTGAACGTATAGGTCGATGTGAACAGGACAGATGTGAGTGCAGGGACAGGTGCACATGCAGGTGTGTGTGCAGGGAAAGGTGTGTGTACAGGTACAGGCATACACAGGGGAAGCATGTGTATAAATGCAGGTGTGTGTGCAGGTGCAGGTGTGCGTGCAGGTATAGGAGTGCATGCAGGTGTAGATGTGTGTGCAGGTGTAGGTGGCATGCAGGTGTGTGTGCAGGTGCAGGTGTGCGTGCAGGTATAGGAGTGCATGCAGGTGTAGATGTGTGTGCAGGTGTAGGTGTGCACGCAAGTGTAGGTGGCGTGCAGGTGTGTGTGCAGGTGCAGGTGTGCGTGCAGGTGTAGGTGTGCGTGTAGGTGTGCATGCAGGTGTAGATGTGTGTGCAGGTGTAGGTGTGCATGCAAGTGTAGGTGGCGTGCAGGTGTGTGTGCAGGTGCAGGTGTGCGTGCAGGTGTAGGTGTGCGTGTAGGTGTGCATGCAGGTGTAGGAGTGTGTGCAGGTGTAGGTGTGCATGCAAGTGTAGGTGGCATGCAGGTGTGTGTGCAGGTACAGGTGTGTGTGCATGCAGGCATGTGTGCAGATGCAGGTGTGCGTGCGGGTGCAGGCTGTGGGCAACCAACTCAGGAGCACATGTGGTTCCACTGCGCAACTCATGCACACCTGCTCACTTCCAGGGTTGAGTGAGGGTGTGACACCATCCAACTGAGTGAGAAACCCTGCCAAGGAGCCAGCACCTGCAGTCGTGTCCCACCCTGTCTCTGAGAGAGAAAGAGTGAGCGGGAGGGGAGGCGGAGGGCAGGCACCGTCTCACACACCCTACTCCACTTCTGTGTGGTACAAATCCCACTGGCCCTGGCTCCAGGATTTCACTTAACAAGCACCTGCTGGAGCTGATGGCGTTTTCACTTCCTCGCCCTTGCTTCTCTCCTAGGCCACTTTCCCAGAACCCCGGGAGTTACTCTCCTCCTCCTGCAGCCTCTGGGCCCCCCAAGTCAGGCCCCAGCTGGGCGAGCTCACGCCAGGCTCCGCGTTCCCAGCCACCAGCCAGACCTCAGGGACTAATACGGTTGGTTAGATATTAACGAATACGAGATTTACGTAACTAAATCCTTCGAGAACAATTTTTCAATTCTCCAAGTGAGTCTTTCTTTCTTTTCCCAGACAATGAATATTACGCAACCAAAAGGTCTTGGGAGTTTAGAGCCGAAGGTGGAATCCTTAAGAAACACTCACTGGTCTCCTGCAAGGTTCTGGAGCTTTACTGGGCTCTGCAACTGCTGAGAAGACAAAGAAGGTGATTCAGGGGTATCGGACCCCCGAGGGGTGGAGGGCCTCCTGAAGGGGAGCAGGTGGGCTGCAGTGGCAGCCAGGGCCAGGCAGGAGGGCGTGGGGGGCCTGGAGAGCAGGAACTCGCAGGCATCCCTGGGAGAGGGTGGGAAGGGCGGGGGCCAGGACAAAAATCACTGCAGAAAGTGGGATGGGAAGGGCCCTGGGGGGGAAGGGGCACATATGAGTATCCAGAGGGACCGAAGAGGATTTCCTAAACCTACGCAGTGTGCAAAGACAAACTCCACATGGCGCGGGCTTTGCTTTTTCAGTCCAAGCACCCCAGTGTCATGCATATGCATCAGGACTAGATTCGTTTGCAAGTAGCAGAAGAATCCAAAACAATAACAGCCTAAACAGGACAGGGCTTTAACTCCTCCCTCCCATTTGTGAAGGCAGAGGTAGCTGGGCCAGGGCTGAGAGGCCCTTCATGGGCTCCAGGACCCAGACTCCTTCTTCCTTCTCCCTGGCTGCTCTGCTGGTGTGGTTTTCATTCCCAAAGTTGTTTCACAGCCCATGGTGGATGCTACAGCTCCAGCCATTCCATCCACCTTCCATCCAACAGGAAGTCACTCTCCCTTTAAGGGCACTTTCTGACAGTTCCACAAATTTCATATCATATCCCATTTGCTGCCAGAACTTGGTCACCTAACCACACCTGAATTCTGGGCAGGCTGGGAAACACAGTCGTGATCCTGAGTGGCCACACTTTCAGCTTGAACAGGCAGCTTGTGTCACTAAGAAGGCAGTGAAGACGAATGTTCTGAGATGCCAGCAGGCTCTGCAGTGCCTGGCCACTGACTCCCCACAGTGAATCTCCTCCTTTGGAAACAAAATGAGGTCCCTGTCTTTGCAAAAATATCTTTCACACTGAATTCCTCACAAATGACAGGGGTATACGATAAGAAACCATATTTCGTTTTTAGAAAATACAAGATTCAACATGCTTTTAAAATAGGAGACAAATCTCCCTCAGTCGATGGCCGGATGCTGGTGCCTATGCAGGAGGTCAGGACACGAAGATGCCCCGCGCTGAAATACTCCTGAGCAACAAGGCCGCAGAGCCACCGTTATGCCCCTCTCCCCAAGTGCGACAAAGTACACAACAGCATTTTCCAAAGCCAAGTGTAAAGAGTTACTGTAAGCAATCTTTTCATACGAGAGCACTTTTTGAGACTATTTGTTTTCATATTGGCTCTTTTTTTGACATTTTAGGAAGCAGAAGTGCATGCAAACACTTGTTCTGCAAACCCAAAGTGGGAAGAAAGATGCAGTCAAATACGAAAAATGTTCCGTGCCTCCGCGTTCCGTAATCTTTTAGTTTGCTTAATGACCCACTGAAGAGATCATCATTCCAGCTCATGCTAAAGCGAGGATCATGTATTTAACACCAAGGAAAATGGGACAGACACAGCACTGAGGGAGCCGCTGTGTTGATTACACGAATTTTTTAAATCGCTAGGAACATTTAAACCTGTGTCTCCATGAAAGTGGCCGCAGATTGCTGACTGTGTGCTCAGCATCACCACCACGTATGTTTTAAGTGCATATTTGAATATTAACTAAAGACAAAATTTCCCAAAATAATGTCAAGTATCTAGATGCTTATGTGGTGTCAATTGTCCCGTCATTGAGGAAAATGCTTTTCTCTGGAAACCAAGTGTCATAAAACTAAGATCCCCCTCTAAAAGTAGATAAATAAATAAGACCCCTCTGGAAGTGCTCTACAGAAATGGGTGACCTCAGGGCAGTGTCCACTGGGGAGTCCTGACCAGGGAACAGAAGGAAAGAACCCTGAACGAAGGTGACAACACTGAAGAGGAGGTCTCGGCCGTCCTTCACTGGCCCTGGTTATGGCCTTGGTCACAGTCTCTGGTGCCTCAATTTTCCCATCTATAAGATGGTCCAACTTCGCTCGTTCCGGGTGCCTTGGAAACTGTTCCACGCCAAACGAACAGAACTCCACAGAGACCGTGCATAGCATGCGAGGCTGCAACGGAGCGTCTCATCAGCATGACTTTGGGTCAAGACTTAGAGTCCAACTTCGCTCGTTCCGGGTGCCTTGGAAACTGTTCCACGCCAAACGAACAGAACTCCACAGAGACCGCGCATAGCATGCGAGGCTGCAACGGAGCGTCTCATCAGCATGACTTTGGGTCAAGACTTAGAGGAAGTGGCAGAGGGAACAGCAGGGTGAGGGCCCTGAGGCCGGAGCACACCCGCCTGAGGGGCTAGGACGGGACAGGGTCAGAGGGAGCCGCAGGGCAGCCGGGTCCCGGGAGCCTTCCTGCTGGTGGGCCGGCGCCGCCCCATTCCTCCCACTTGCATTTAGGAGGGTCCCTCTGGCCACAGAGGTGGAAACACGCTGGGGCAGAACGAGGCGGACCAGCCGAGGAGCCAGAACTGAGGTGGTGATGCGGGACCAGGTGGGGACGAGTCCTGGACACGCTGAGGGCCTGCGTTGGGCTTGTCTCTGTACTCTGGTGCTCTGACGCGGGGCCTTGCTCATCTGGAGGGACTGTCCCTCCTGGTGTTAGCCACTTCCTGGAGACAGCAAACGGCTCGCCTGTGAGCACACCTTTCATGTGGAAACCAACCAGTCCAGAGCCCACACCCACCTCCCCCCCGGGGCTCACACTCCAGGCCACTAAGTGTCCATCTGCCTCATAGCCCCAGGGCTGGAACCCACAACCAGGGATGGCTCCTGCGTGTGCCTGGAGCCCATTGAAGCCGTTTGCAGGGGCCGGTCCCACACCTGCTCGCCCTGCCCGGCCCGTCCCCTCCTGAGGGCTCTTGCCCACATCTCCCCTTCTGCCCTCTGCCTGCTGACCGGGTGCTGCCCCGCGTGGCCCTGTAGGGTGTACCGTGCCGCCTCCTCTTGGGACCTGGGAGGAGCAGGCCATCTTTCCCAGCGATCGTCCCGGGTCTACTGGACTCACCATACCTGAACAATAAGACTCACACTTTAAAGCAAGGCCCAGCCTTCAGGAAATGCAACTGCGTGTGAAGGAGGAAGGAAGGGCGGTCAGAAGGCACCGAGTCTCTGCCTGAGCAACCAGCACGGGGACTGTCCCACCCCACCCCACGGGCAGGGGTGCCGGTTTGGGGAGGACGCCAGGGGTTCAGCCACGGTATGACAGATGTGAAATGCTTGCTGGACCCTGCTACGGACTGAACTGTGTCCTCTAAACTCGCCTGTTGACGTGACCACTCCCAAGATGTTGGTCTTGGGAGACGGGGCACCTGGGAGGTGGTTGGGTCACAGGGATGGAATCCTCATGAGTGGGATTAGCACCCTTATGGAAGGGACCCCGGACAGCTGCCTGTCCCTTCCCGCATCTACGGACAGTTAGAAGACACCACCTATGACCAGGGAGCAGGTGCTCACCAGACAGCGAATCTGCCACGCCTTGATCCACATCCAGCGGCGACTTCCCGTGTCCACTTAGGGGTCTGTCTCGGTCCGTGCGGGCTGCTGTGACAGAAGGCCACAGACTGTTCCTCAAACAACAGATGTTTCTTTCTGACAGTCGGAGGTTCTCGCAGTTCTGAAAGTCCAAACTCAAGGCGTGGCAGACCACTTAGGGGTCTGTCTCGGTCCGTGCGGGCTGCTGTGACAGAAGGCCACAGACTGTTCCTCAAACAACAGACGTTTCTTTCTGACAGTCGGAGGTTCTCGCAGTTCTGAAAGTCCAAACTCAAGGCGTGGCAGATTCCGTGTCTGGTGGGGACCTGTTTCCTGGTCCACAGACAGTGTCTTCTCACTGTGTCCTCATGTGGCGGAAGGGGCAGGGGGCTCTCTGGGGTCTGAGCTCAGGAAGGACATCAGTCGCCAACATAGGGATGGCACGTACGAGACTGGCTGGGAGTGCCCAGGGTGTGAGTGTGCAGAGAGGGGGCAGGGACGGGAAGGGCCACGAGGGAGCCCTGGAGAATGCCCCGCGCAGAGGCGGGCAGGTGAGAGGAGCCCTCGGTCGTGACGAGGACGAGTGGCCGGGAAGGCGGACGGTTTGCTAGGACGCTGCGGTCTCTTCCCCTGAAGTACAGGGGAGAAAGGCCTTCGAGGAGAGGGTGGCAGGGGAAATGCCCTGACAGTCCAGATGACGATGAACCGGAGGTGACCACGTGAACTCCCAGCCACGGTGGGCTCAGGAGGACGGGACACAGAGGACTCTGCCCGGCAGCCTCCGCTCTGACAAAAGGTGTCCTGGTGGTCATCGCTCCTGAGCTCACACCGGAGAGCGCTGTATTCTCCTGAGCCTCATGTGACAACTCAGCAGTCTCCAGACACTTAAGCCAGAGAAAAGTCCCGTGCTCACCTAGACAGACATGGAGTGACATGCTGTAGGCTGACGTGCTATTGAGACGGCAGGGACAACGGGCGTCACTGGAGCAGCGTGGGATCATCAGATAGAACCTGACATCTGCAGCAAAGACGTTTTAATGCAATAAGGTCCTTCCCTCGACTAAATCCAGGAAGAAGGAAGAGGCTTCTGAGAGTAATTCCAAACACTCTAAAGTAGCTCTTTGGTATATTCTATTAGCCAGGACGCGTCCGGGCACTCAGACCAGAGGCAGATCTGATTCAACTGTGCTGATCGGTGTGCTCCGCATGCAGGACCGCAAGCGTGGAGCCCGTCCAGGAGAGCGTACGAAGTGCCAAGCCATTCAAGTTTTACTTATTTTAAGGAGCTGCATGGTGTAAGTTCCCTAGTGTATGAAAACAATCTTTTCTTGGGTTTTCTAGATTTGTGCACCTGCCATTGAGCCAAGTACAGAGTGACTTTCTGTGCACTCAAAAGACTCTGCTGGATGCCACTCTCATATGCGTCAGAATTGTCACTTTCCATGGCTGACACGTATTTCCACATGTTGAAGTTCCAAAATGGGTCATGTTTTCTTTCTTTGCTCTGAGTGCGCCAGCAAGAGGTGGGATGAGAAAGCAGGACGTGGGGGCGTCACGGCGGCACAGTTCTCTCTTTCCTTGGAAGCAGGGTGCTCTTCTGCCCATGCTGGGTGTCATCTCCCGGAGCTGTAGAGTGACCTTGGGGATTGTGTAGCCACGGCAGCCCCGGTCCCCACCGGCACCCGCAACATCACAGCCCAGGAACCTCCCTCCTCGATGCATCTGGAGATTCCACGGACCGCGAGTGGCCGGGGCTTGCCAGGAGCTCACCTCTGCTTCCTCGGGGCATTGCTCCTGCCGTCAGCATGACAGAATCACGAAGGGGCAGGAACAGGCCCTGGGCATCGTCGCCCCAAACTCTTCTAAATCCTCAATGTGGCAGAAGAGGAACAAGATCCAAAGAATCTGCAGCAAACAGTTGTTTGGGCCTTTTATGGCTAAATTTGTACAGAACACTTTGGTAAAGAGATTACCAGGCAGAAGAAACAAGGATGGTGGGGAACTCGTCATAGACATAGGCCCAGGCGTAAGTGGGGCTGCCACACTGAACAAGAACGTGCTAGGACGATCATGGGGCAGACACCTTGTCCTCAGTCGCCGCTCACAGAGCTGGGCTTCTGCCACGCTGCTTTCTGGGTGTGGGCGTTCAGCTCAGCTTCTCATCAGAACGATCAGACAGCTGTTTCCACCAAAGCAGTGACAGCTGGCACAGCTGGAGGGAAGCCTGAGCACTGCCCTCAATGGTGCAGAGGAGTGGACAGCAAGACGGGCCACTGGGAGCTAATGGGGACCATAATTTATCTTTAACACCTATTCATGGGTTTCGCCTACACGGTTTAAGGTTAGATGCTATTGTGGGTTGGATAGTGTCCCAGAAAAGACATGTCCAAGTCCTGACCCCTGGTACCTGTGAATGGGACCTCATTTGGAAACAGGGTGTTTGCAGATGTAATTAAGGTAAGGATCTTGGGATGACACCATCCTGGATTCGTGATAAGCCTTAAATGCAGTGACTGGTGTCCTTATAGAGAAAGAAGAAAGCAGCTGTAATCGCAGACACGAGAAAGAGACCTGTGACCGCGGAGACAGAGATGGAGTGATGCCTCTACAGGCCGAGGAATGCCCAGGGCTGAGAGCGAAGCCTGGAAGGAACCAGCCCCGCTGACGCCTGGACGGTGGGCCTGTGGCCTCCAGATTGTGAGACAGCCAGTGCCTGCTGTTCTAAGCCACCCACTTTGTGGTGATCTGTACGAAAGGCGTACACTGGCCAGTGCACAATTCTGTTGTTAGTTAATCCAAATGCAAGCGAAAACCTATCCCACGAGTGCAAACTGCTGAATCCCAAACCCCTGCTGCTGACTCAGTGGCAGACGCCAGAACCACACCCTGTGGAAATATCCATCTTCCACTCCAAACCAGAGTGAACGGTAGGATCACAGCCTTCAGTAAATCAGCTTTTTCTTTCCTTTTTGCCACCTCGTCTGTTTTTTAAGTCCACAGTTACAATTGTCCCACAGTGAATGTTCAGAAGGGAGTCCCTGCGGTGGGACAGGCACTGGGTTTTGGGGCATGACCTGGTTTCTGACCTCTGTGCTGCTCCTGCCTGCTCTGATGCTCCAGGCTATTTGCACAACCTGCAGAAATTCCGATTCCTCTGCTAAGAAATGGACTCAAAGCTCTGCATGGAGTCTAGTGAGCACTTGATAACCTAAGTCTCCTGAAAGCACCCAGACCACCATCGATGCGAGAACACTGATCCTGCACACACAGGGCCAAGGGGACCAGATGCACCTCATTCCCATTATTTTACCACAAAGTCAAGGTCTCAGCTCTTTTGCAGTCTTTCCAGAAATGAGAAAAAGCCTAAATTGTAGGCGACTACCTGGTGTTTCCCTGTTAGGTAATTTATTGCAGTGTGAATTTTTAACTAAATTTGAATACTAATTTATCTTATATGAGAAATAACAAAAGAGAAATTTAAAGGGCTACAATTGATTCTATTTTAAAAAATTGGATAAATGCATAAGATATACGGAGAGAGAAGAACACTAATCTGCCCTTAACTACAGGAGCTTTGGGTTTCCACTCTGCGTACAGCCGTGTCAGCTGCTAGCTTGCAGACCAGACCACAGGGATTCATTTTAATTTTAATAACCTGAAAAAATTGGATAAATGCATAAGATATACAGAGAGAGAAGAACACTAATCTGCCCTTAACTACAGGAGCTTTGGGTTTCCACTCTGCGTACGGCCGTGTCAGCTGCTAGCTTGCAGACCAGACCACAGGGATTCATTTTAATTTTAATAACCT
>NW_007738044.1:30319-33492 GCF_000696425.1 Galeopterus variegatus
GCCGTGTCAGCTGCTAGCTTGCAGACCAGACCACAGGGATTCATTTTAATTTTAATAACCTGAGTATCCTTGAGAATGAACAGAAGCTGGCAAATTACGGAAGGAGGTAGAACTTGGAAGAAGAAACATACAGCCTAGCTTTCTCATTTTGCAGCTTTGAGCCCGAGATTAGTACCACAAGGAGTGGCTAAAACTATGACAGAACATCCAGTCTTTCTGCTTAACAAGCAGAGGATGGAGCTTGGGGCAACCACAGGCATTAGGAAGTAAGGGGGAAGCCCAGAAAGAGGAGAGTCTGGAGGGGGAACCCCGAATTTTACACATAAGCCCTGTCCAAACACCAGAGCCCACAGGTGTGAGGTGACCCAAGGCTGCTCAGCTGAGGAGGGAAGAACTGACCCAAAATTCAGGCTTCCATCCGGGAGACAGTTTAGGTTTGAGTCAGACCAAGGTACATCCCTGCAGGGAAATCACCAGCACTCACTGGGAGAATGAACATGAAAAGCAGAGAGATGTGACCCGTCTCCACAGGAAG
The DNA here is from genome assembly GCF_000696425.1 of Galeopterus variegatus. NCBI lineage: Eukaryota > Metazoa > Chordata > Mammalia > Dermoptera > Cynocephalidae > Galeopterus > Galeopterus variegatus. Next base: position 30,855 of record NW_007738044.1, read on the forward strand.
GACAACCAGCTGAGAAAAGTGGAGAGGAGCCAGGTGTGCACATCAGCAGGTCAGGGCTTTGCGGCAGCCTTTCCACTGTGCTTGCAGCAAAGGAAACATGCCCACGATGAATGAAAAGATGAAAAATACCAGCAGGGAAAAAAACTTAAAACTGAAAAACGCAATATCTGAAAATAAAAACGTACTGGGTTGACTTAGCAGAATGGCAATGACAGAGAAAAGGAAACTGAAGACAGATTATTAGAAATTGTCCAATATGGAAAAAAAAAGAGAGAAAAAAGTTGGGAAAAAATAAACAGAACCTTAGGGACCTGTGGCACAATATCCAAAGGTTTAACATGTGTGTAATGAAAGCTACAGAAAAAAGAAGAGAAAGAAAATATAGCAGGAAAAAGACATGAACACATAGTAGTAGATAACTCCTCAAATTTGGTGAAAGTTACACATTTTCAAATTCAAAAACTCAGAAACTACATAAGCAGGACACACTCTCAGAAAACCACAGTTATGAAAATTAAAGTCATGCTGCCAAAGACGAAAGATAAAGAAAAAAGAGCCAGAGGAAAACAGCACGGCACGTGCACAGAAATAGTGCCTTCCGTCACTGCTGTTTCTCGTCAGAACTTGCGGATGCTGAACTTGCATTACAACAACACTCTTCAAGTGCTGGAAACAATTGTTGGCTTGGAATTTTAAAGCCATCAAAATATCCTTCAAAAAAGAAGGCAAAACAAAGACAGTTTTGGAAAAATAGAAGAAAACTAAGATAATTCATTTGCAGCTGACATGCACTACAAGAAATGTTACAGAAAACTCGTTAGGATAATTTTACCTTATCAAAACAGGGAACTTCAGAAAAGAATGGAGCCTTCAGAAAAAGTAAATAAGGTGATTATTGACTTACTATTGATTTCTTTAAAACATATAAGCAAAAATTATTACATCCTTTTGTAGGATAAATAATAAATGCAGATGTAGTACACATGAAAACACAATAAGTTTGAAGATTTGAGCCATACAAAATATGTCCTCTGACCACAATGGAATTAAATGAGCAACCAGGAACACATACCTGGAAAATTTCCAAATATCTGTAAACTAAAAAACACTCACCTAAGCAACCCATGGGTCAAACAATAGGTCAAAGTTGACATTAGAAGGTATTTTGAACTAAACAAAAATAAAAACACAACATATTACCATGTGTGGGATGCAGTTAAATTACAACTTACAGGAAAAATTATAGCACTAAACACCAATATTATAAAAAAAGAAAGTTCTCAAATAAATGAGAACCTCAACTCCATGTTAATAAATTAGAGGAAGAAGAGCAAATTAAACCCAAAGTGATCAGAAGGAAGGAAATCATAAAAATCAGAGAAGAGATCAGTGAAATAGAAAGCAGGGAAATAATAAAGAAAATCAGTGAAACCAAAGCCACTTCTTTGAGATCAACAAAATTGGAAAACCTCTAACCTGATGATCAGGGGAAAAAATCAGGAATTTTTGCCAATATCAGGAATGAGAGTGGTAACATCAATACATATTCTAGAAATATCCTTTTAAGTTAGTAACATGAATTATGACAAGCTTTGTGCCAATACATTTGACAACTTACAGGCAATGGACAAATTCCTGGAAAGAAACACTAAAGCTCACTCATGAATAGATAACCTGAATAGCCTTATATGTATTACAGAATTTGAATTTTAAGTTAAAATATTTCTACAAAGAAAACTGCATGTCTAGATGGCTTCACTGGGAAATTCTAACTAACATTTAAAACAGAAATACCAATTCTACACAAACTCTCCAAGAAATTAAAAATGAAGGAAGTCTCCCCAGCTCATTCCATGGGACAAACATTACTCTAATGCCAAAGCAAGATACAAACTTTTTTTTTTTGAAAATGTAATTTTATTAATATTATTTTTTACATCCTAGGATATTGCGGAGCAGTTGGGAGGGAGGGGGAGAGGGGAAAGGAAATGGGATGGAAGGAGGAGGAAGCAGGAGGGGTGGGATTGAGGATGGTGGCACCCCTCTCATTCCCACAGGGGAGACCAGGGGGCTTCCAGCAGTGGCTTAGTCATTGACAGGCTGGGGGCTTCTTGGTCATTGACAGGCTGGGTGCAGATGTCAGCGGGAATGGCAAAAGCCCTCGCCCCCCACCACCACCACTCCTGCTCAGGAACCCAGGGCCCTTCTTGCTGAGGTTTGGTGGTTGTCACTGGGCTGGCTGCACCTGTCGGGGGTGTGGCCAAGGCCCCCCCAACTGCTCTGGCTCAGGAGAGCCCAGGGTGCTTCCTGCGGTGGCTCAGTGGTCACCACTGGGCTGACTGCACGTGTCAGGGGGGCCTGGCCAAGGCCTGAGGTCCCCCACCACCCTGGCTCAGGCAAGCCCGGGGTGCTTCCTGCAGCAACTCAATGGTCACTGCTGGGCTGGTTGTGTGTGTCTGGGGGGGTGTGGCTGAGCCTTTGGCCCTCCACCACCACCCTGGTTCAGGAGAGTCCAGGGCACTTCCTGCGGTAGCTCAGTGGTCGCCGCTGGGCTGGCTGTGGGTGTTGGGTGTGACCAAGACCTTGGACCCCCACTGCCCAGGAGAGCCCGGGGTGCTTCTTTCAGCTCTTTGGTGGT
>NW_007738044.1:33674-35710 GCF_000696425.1 Galeopterus variegatus
ACCCAGGGCCCTTCTTGCTGAGGTTTGGTGGTTGTCACTGGGCTGGCTGCACCTGTCGGGGGTGTGGCCAAGGCCCCCCCAACTGCTCTGGCTCAGGAGAGCCCAGGGTGCTTCCTGCGGTGGCTCAGTGGTCACCACTGGGCTGACTGTACGTGTCAGGGGGGCCTGGCCAAGGCCTGAGGTCCCCCACCACCCTGTCTCAGGCAAGCCCGGGGTGCTTCCTGCAGCAACTCAATGGTCACTGCTGGGCTGGTTGTGTGTGTCTGGGGGGGTGTGGCTGAGCCTTTGGCCCTCCACCACCACCCTGGTTCAGGAGAGTCCAGGGCACTTCCTGCGGTAGCTCGGTGGTCGCCGCTGGGCTGGCTGTGGGTGTTGGGTGTGACCAAGACCTTGGATCCCCACTGCCCAGGAGAGCCCGGGGTGCTTCTTTCAGCTCTTTGGTGGTTACCGCTGGGCTGGCTGCAGGTATCTGGGGGACATGGCCAAGGCCCAAAGCCCCCCACTTCCCTGGCTCAGGAGAACCCAGAGTGTTTCCTGCAGTGGTTCAGTGGTCACCACTGGACTGGCTGCGTGTGTCGGGGGGTGGGGTGTAGCCAAGGCCCTTGTCACCCACCCTTGGGACTGGTTGCAGGTGTTGCGGGGCATTGCTGAAGCCCCCAGACCTCCCCCATTTCTGGCTTGGTAGCCCAGGGGACTTCCAGACCTTTTAGGTGTTATAGGTGTTCTTTGGTGAAATGAGACCTTTGCTAGTTAATATCAAACTTTGTTTCTGGTTATGGGTACTTTGATTTTTCTTCCAGTTCTTTGTTGGATTATTTGCTGTTCCCACCACTTAAATTCTCCACTGGAACTAATTTGTTGTCCTTTGCTTACTTCTAAAATGGGGGAACTTCCTGTGGGAACCAGCACTTGAGGTGTGTGGTTGAGCTAAATTGCTATTTTCCTGCTGATTCCATAGGGAAGGCTTTTTGTGCAGCTCAGGTTTTAATGGTTGACTTTATAGGTACTTCCGGCTCTCAAGAGATCTGGGTGCACCTGGGTTGTGCTGAAACTCTGGTCTAGGCCCAAGTCTTCTCAGCAAACTGCACCCCATGTGATTCTGCATTCCTGACCAGTCTCCTCTGAATGGTCCTGTGCTGATTGGGAGGCAGATCAACTGTCCTTGCTGTGTCGCAGTGTTCCCCCTGTGGGCCTGTCTCCCCCACCGCCTGTGCTCCAAACACTTCCCATGCAACAGGCCATGTGCTGGTCCCTTGCAATGACTCACCAGCCTCTGAGTGGCTCCTTGTTTCAGTTTTTGTGGCTTCTCACTCCTACGTGGGTCCAGGGAAACCTGTCAGTGGTCTTGCTGGCTTGGGGGCCACCAAGGCCCTCTTCTCCCCTGCCTCCTCCAAGCAACTTCATCTGAAGGGCACAGCTGTGGCTTTTGCCAGCTCCTGCTCCAAGCACTCAGAAGCTCCAGTCTGGAAGCATCCAGGGCTCAAAATGGTCAGAGTGTTTTCTTCTTTCTCTCATCACGGCTTCTCCCACCTTCATGCACTCTGTAGGTCTCTCCTCCTCTTCCCCTGAGTTCTAGCAGCCCCAGCTTGGCTGTCATTGCTTTTTTACAGTTGTAAATTTGTTGATTTGTGGGAGAGTCGATACAAACATTCTAAGAAGAGAAACTACCGAGCAATGTCCCTCAATGTATAGATGCAAATATTCTCAGGAAAATATTTGCAGATAGATTCCAACATGTAAAAAAGGATAATACATCATGCCCGAGTGGGAAGGATGAGGGTGTTCATTCTCACCACGTGCACTGAAAACACTACTAGAGATTCCAGCCAATAGAATCACGCAAGAAAAAGAAGCGATAGGCATCCAGATTAGAAAGGAAGAAGTTAAACTGCTTTTATCTGCAGACAACATGATTTTCTATCTAGCAAATTAAAAAAACAATGAGAAAGCTACTAGAACACACAAGCGAATCTAGTATGGTTTTAGAACACAAAGTCAATACACAGAAATAAATCATATTTCTTTTTTTTTTTTTT
>NW_007738044.1:36693-40824 GCF_000696425.1 Galeopterus variegatus
GGAGCGCCGCCGCGCTTCCCAAGCGGCGCACTGTAGCAGTGCGCCACCGGGCCAGCCCAGAAATAAATCATGTTTCTAAATACTGGTGATAAACAATCAAAAAAAATTTTTTAAGTATTATTTACAATAGGACAAAAATATTAAATACTTGGTGATGAATCTGACAAAAGGTATGCAAGATTTGTACACTAAAAACTACAAAACGTTGCTGAAATTGAAGAAAACCTAGACAAACTAAGAGATTGCCATGTCAACAAATCAAAAGACTGAGTATTGTTAAGATTCTAGTTCTCTTAAAATTTGTGTGTACAGTCAATATAATCCCAATCAAAATTACAGGATTTTCCTGTGGAAATTGACAAAGTGATTCTAGGATGCATACAGAAGTAGAAAGGACCTAAAATAGCTGAAACAACTTTCCTAAAGGAAAACTAAGCTTGAGGGCTAACACAATCTGATCTCAACACATATTATAAAGCTGTAATCATCAAGATGGTGTAGAATTTGCATCAGAATGGATAAATAGATCAATGGGACAGAATAGACAGTTGAGAAATAGAAGCGCACATCTGTGGTCAACCAATTTTTCATCAAGGTGAAAAGGCAATTCTGTGAAGAAAGGATAGTGTTTACAACAAATACTGTGAAGCAATTGTCTATCCATATGCAAAAATAAAAAAGACCTTATATTTATACCTCATATCATACAAAAATTAGCTTATAATGCATTATCGACTTAAATGTGAAATATAAACTATAAAACTTCTTGAGGAAATCATATGAGAAAATATTTGTGATCTCAGGTTAAACAAAGATTATTTTAAGATACAACACCAAAAGCATTATTCATTTCTAAAAAGATAAATTGAACTTCGTAAAATTAAAAACTACTCTTCTTTGAAAAATACTCTGAGAGTGAGAAAGCAGCCACAGATGGTAGAAAGCAATTACAAATCACATATACTATAGAGAAATTACATGCAGAATACATAAAAACTCTCTAGACCTATTAATAATAAAACAAACAATAAAAAGTTTTAATGATCAAAATGTTCAGACAGATCATTGAAGATTTATGAATGGCAAATGAGCACATGCAAAGATGCTCTATATCACTACTGTTAGGAAATGCAAATTAAAGTCACCATGCAATGCCACTACATATAAATTCAAATGTCTGAAACTTAAAAACCTAACCACACCAAGTGTTGGAAAGGGTATGAAAAATTGAAACTCTCACACGCAGTAGAGGGAATGTTCAATGACCCAACAGTGGAAAGTAGTGGGATGGCCTCCTTAAAAGTTGCGGCCCCGCCTTCCCACTTAGATTTACGCAAGACAGGTGAAAGCACGCACTTCATACAAAGACATGTACATACACGTGCATAGCACTTTCGTTTGTGATAGCCCCAAACTGGAAGCAGCCCGAGTATCTATCAACAGGAGAGTGGATGAACGAATTGTGATATATTTGTACAATGGAGCACTACTCATTAGTAAAAAGAAATAAATGATCCACAAACAGGAGAAAATGGGTGAATCCCAAGGAGTTGCACCGCATGAAATAACTGAGCAAAAAAACTGTATGATTTGCATAAAATTCCAGAAAAATGCAAACTAACCTACAGCGACAGAAAGCAGAACAGTGGTTGCCTAGGATGGGAGGGGCCGGGGTAGAAGGAAGGGACTGCGGAAGAGCAGGAGGAAACTGGGAATGACGAGCACGTTCCCGATCTCGACTGTGGTGATGGTTTCACAGGTATATACATATGTCAAACAGAAGAATGTAAGCTTTAGTTTATGTAGGTTATTATATATCCACTGCACTTTAATAAAGTCATAATTTAAAAAGTCATGAGTGTAACTTTTCTAAAGTTCATAAAAAGTATAAACCCAAAATCCAAGAAGCTTAATGATTTCTCACACATACAGGTACATCACAATTGATTTGCTGAAAATCAGTGATAAAGACAAAAATCTTAAAAGCGGTGAGAGTCGAGTTGCATTCTGTATAGAAGAATGAACAGAAGAACGACTACATACTGTCATCAGAAGCCGAGCGAGTCAGAGGAAAATAAAACAGCATCCCCAGCTTGCTGAAGCAAACGGAAATACATACAAAGTAAAAGCTTGAGTTAGAATTCTGTATTCATCAGGGGAAAAAAATCCTACAAAAATGAAGCTAAACTAAAAATATTTCCAGACAACCAAAACCTGAAAGATTGGTTGCAAGCAGCTCTGAATTAAAAAAAAAAAAAAAAATAGTAAAATTTCTTCAGGAGGAAGAAAACCGATACAAGAAGTAAATTCAGATCTAAACAGAGCGATAAAAGTGCTTCGAATGGCAAATATATGGATAAATACAAATGCCTTTTTTTAAAAGAAATTAATCCTTTGAAACAGTAACTGTGTTCAAAGCAACAGTAATAAGTGTATCTTGAGGCTTGTAGCAAATATAAAATTAAAGTATATGAAAGCATTAGCACAAAACATGGAGGCAGGAAATGGAAGTAGAACAGCGTAAAGGTCTTTATGTGTGAAGTGGTCAATATCATTTGATATGTCTCCAAATAATACACATATTGTAAGCCCTAAAGCACATACTAAAAATTAAAGCAAAGAAGTATAGCTGACAAGCTAATGGTGGAGATAAAATGAAGAAATACTAAATTAATCCAAAAGAATACAGTCGGGCCGCCCAGTGGCGCACTGGAGAGTGAGCCGCTTGGGAGTGCGGCGGCGCTCCTGCCGAGGGTTCGGATCCCATGTGGAGACCGGTTCCCGCTCACTGGTTGAGAGCGGTGCGGGAGCAACACCAAGGGTTGCGATCCCGTTGCCGGTCCCTGGTGTGGGCGTGACACCGAGGGTTGCGATCCCATTACTGGTCAGTAAAAAAGATAAAAAGGAAAAAAAAAATACAGTAAAAGAGAAAAGTGTAAAGCAAGACCATATAAGACAAATAGAAAATAAATAACATTGTATATTTAAACCCAACTGTGTTGACCTATCAAATGCATCATTCTTATTTAGATTCCTATATGATCTAAACACTCCTATTAAAGGACAAAGATTTTAAGATTGGATGATAAAGCAAGACGCAAATCTATGCTGTCTACAAGAAATCCTCTTTAAACATGAAGCGACAGAAAGATGAAAAGTAAAAGGATGGAAAAATACTCTATACAAACACTAGGCGTGAGAAAGCTGGAGCTGCCATACTAATATCAGAAAAGTTGGATTCAGAACAAGAAATGTTACCAGGGTAAAAGAGAGACATTACATAATGATAAAAAAGTTGATTCACTAAGAAGACATAACAATTCAAAATACTATGTACCCAATAACACGGCTTCAAAATACAAGCATGTAAACCAAAAACTAACAGTATTGGAAGATAAAATAAACAAATTCACAATCATATTTGGTCTCTCAGTTATTAAAACAGAAAGTAACAAGAAAGCAGTAAGGATATCTGAGGCTTGAACAAAACTGTCAATCTATCGGACCCAGCTGAATTTATAGAACACTCCACCCATCCACAGAGTACATGTTTTTATCATATAGACAAGAACATTCATAATTACTGACAATGAAAGGATTGAAATCATACAGAGTATGTGCTGTGACCCAAAGTAATTATACTAAAAATTAATAGCAGAAATATATCTGGAAATTCTCCAAATATTTAGAAATTAACACCCAGCTAAAAAACACATGGGTCAAAGAAGAAATCACATGGGAAAAGAGACAACAAATTGAAAACTGAATGAAAATGTAAAAATCAGCACTCTAAATATGAAAATCAGCAATACCAACATTTGTGGAAAGCAGATAAAGTATTATTGAGAAGGAAATTTATGGCATTAAATAAGAAAGGTCCAAAATCAATGATCTACACTTCCATGTTGAAAAAGTAGAAAAAGAAGAGCAAGTTAAACCTGAAAGAAGGAGAGGAAAGGAAATTTAAAAAGTAAGGACGGAAATTAATGAAATTGAAACAGAAAAATAGTAGAAAACAATCACGAATTCAAAAGGTAGTTATTTTTAAAGGTCAAAAACATTGATAAACATCTAGCCAGAGTGATCAAGAAAAAGAGAGAAGACACTAATTACTAATATCAGACATGCAAA
>NW_007738044.1:42024-42938 GCF_000696425.1 Galeopterus variegatus
AGAAAGCTCTAGTTCCAAATAGCTCCACTGATAAACTCTAACAAACATTTGAGGGAGTCGTGACGCTAACCCTGCTTCCTTTCTGTTCCACCGTAGAGAATTTGGAAAACTTCCTAACTCACCTCATGAAGTCAGCATTGCGCTCTTTGAAAAACTAGACAAAGACGTTATGAGAAAAGAAAACTTGGGCCAGTATTTCTCATGAACATAGACACGAACATCCTTAACATACGTATATCACATTAAATCCAGTAATATATAAATGGATGGTGCACTATGATCAAGCAGGGCTTATCCAGAGAAACAAGGTTGATTTAAAATGGGAATATCAACTAATTTAATTTGCCGTATTCACAGAATAAAGGAGGAAAAATATATAATAATCTCAATAGATGCAAAAAAGATTTTTGACAAAATGGTAAAAACTCTCAGCAAACCAGAAGTAGAAAGGAACTTCCTCAAAGTTTTTAAGAGCATCTGTGTAAAACCTACAGCTGACATCAGGAGTGAACACTTTTCCCCTAAGACTGTTAACAAGACAAGAAGCCCGGCCTCACCACACTGTTGAGCATTCTGTAGAGGATGTCATAGTTAGTGAAACAAGAGAAAACACAAACAAAGGCATATATGCTGGTGAAGAAAGAAATAGAACTCTTTACTCATGGTGGCATGATTGTGAATGGGGAAAATCCTAAGGAATCTGCAAAAAAGCTACCAGAACTAATAAAGGCATTTGCAAGGTTAAAGCATACAAGTAAACATACAAAATTCATTTGTATTTCTACATACTAGCAACAAATTTTCAGAAGTTAAAACAAACAAACAAAAAAATAGTATCCTTTGCAACAGCATCAATACATGAAATACTTAGAGACATTAATAAAAACCTATGTAAGGTCTGTACAGAGAAAATT
>NW_007738044.1:44303-49893 GCF_000696425.1 Galeopterus variegatus
GAGGGTTGCGATCCGTTGCCGGTCATGAAAAAAGACAAAAAGGAAAAAAAAAAAAAACCTAAATAAACAAGTTACATACCATGCTCATGGATAGATAACTCAATATTACTAAGATGGCAATTTTCCCAAATTGATCAGGAGATTCAACACAATCTCATTAAAAATATCAGCAAACTTTTTATGGATATTGACAAACTGATTCTAAAATTTATATGGGAAATGAAACAATCTACGATAGTAACAAAAAAATTTGAAAAAGAGGAACAAAGTTGGGGACTTCCATTATTTAATTTCAAGACTTAATATAGAGCTTCAGTAGTCAAATCAGCATGATGCTGGCATAGTTGTAGACGTCTAGATCACTGGGACACAATACAGAGTCCAGAAACAGACCCGCGTATGTATGACGACTTGATTTCTCACAAAGCTGCCAATGTACTTCAACGGGGAAAGGATGTTCTCTTCAACAAGTGGTACTGAAACAGTTGGATGTCCAGACCAAAAAGTAAAAGAAAAAAAAAATTAAAAAGCCTCTGCCTCCACCTTCACTGTGTGCCATATACAAGTGTCAACTTGAAAGGGGATGCAGACCTGAATGTTAAAGCTAAAACTATAAAACCTCTGAAATAAGAAAATCTTAATGACCTCGATGTAGGCAAACATTTCTAAAAGAGGATACCAAAAGCATGATCCATAAAAGAAAAATGCTGATAAATGGGACCTCATCAAAATTTAAAACATCTGGTCTCTGAAAAACAGTGGCACTGCTTAACAAACCATCTCAACCTGTAGTGACTGAAGACCACAACGGTGCACTGTCTCCCTCGATTCTAGGGTTGTCTGGGAGACTTGCCTGTTGTCCGGGTGGGGGCCCCTCCCTCCAGGATGCCTCCGCCTGGCCTCTGGTCCCCTGGTGTCTGTCTTTATACAACCTCTGCAAGACCAGCACCATCGATAGCATTTATTCACATGAGCCACTAACAAGTAGAAAAAGTCATGAGAAAATAAGACTGTTTTACTACTGCAGAAGTATAATAGATCCAGGAATTAACCTAATACAAATGTGGAATCTTTATGTTGAAAAATTGTAGATGCGGGGCCAGCCCGGCGGCGCACTGCTACAGTGCGCCGCTTGGGAAGCACAGCGGCGCTCCCGCCGAGGGTTTGGATCCCACATACAGACTGGTTCCCGCTCACTGGCTGAGCGAGGTGCAGGAGCAACACCGAGCGTTGCGATCCCGTTGCCGGTCCCGGGCCGGTACGGGGGCGACACTGAGGGTTGTGATCCGTTGCCGGTCACAAAAAAAGACAAAAAGGAAAAAAAAAATTGTAGATGCTATCAAAGGACGCAGAAGACCTAAACAAATGGAAGAATAACCATGTTGGTAAAAAATAATACTTAGAGTTGCAAACTGCCCGCTTGGCATTATTCATTTTCTTTCTGTATTTTCTGACGTTCTGATGTTTGAGGGCCCTGCTGACCCTGGAGGGACGGCTCCTCCCAGGGCTGGCCAATTCCAGAGTGGTAAGCGCTCACTGCGAGAGCGGAGCACGCCCTTCAGTGCAAACCAACGCCTCCTCCGACAGCCTCACCCTCAGGGCCCCTATCCCCTGCTCTGATGGCCCCAGGGTGGGTACCAGACAACAAGAGACAGCCTCTATGCCCCAGCGCCCACCGAAGTGGTTCGCACCAGCCAGTTCTAGGGCCGTCTGCCCTTCCTTGCCCAGGCTCGTGCTCCCTCTGCCTCCTCACCGAGGAGCATCTCCCGCGCCTCGGCCCCTGTTTCTGGGGTCTGTGAGTATAACGTAGGGGCCGAGGGAAGACTTCCTCTTTACCCCTGTAGGTTTGCTAAAAATGACCTGACAACAGATTAATAGGAAAAAGAGTCATAACAGACTTTAACATGCAGAGCACGAGGGAATCGCAGAAGCTGGCCTGATAACTCAACAGGGTGCAGAGCTTACACATCCAGCTTCAAAGAGAAAGGGGAGCTGGGGGTGAAGGAGTCGATGATTCTTAGGGACACAATGGGCCTGGAGAACACATAACAGCCTGGGACAAAGTCTATGTGGCTGCAGAGCAGACAGTGACTGGTAACGATTCTCTTTGAAATACTGAATGGGACTGAAACAGAAGACAATGGTCTGTGACAAAAGTCCGTCCAGGTGTATTGTCTCCAGTCTTCTTTTCTGTGATATGAGTTAAGGTAAGGAAGACTCAGGAAAAGAACCAGAGGTCATTGTCTTCTTGGTCTGGACTCTGGGCAGATGAGGGAAAACCTTCAAACCGTGCTTTGGAGAGAGACAGAGGACTGAAAGACAGGAGGAGGGTCAGAGAGACCTCAAGGCTGCATCTTTCTTCCAGCACGTCAAAGTGCCATATTTGGGGGTAACAACCTCTGAGCCCCAACAATAACAAACTTCTTCCTCACGATAGTCATTTCTGTGTCTGTGTGTCTTACCACACCCGATTAAAACAAATCCCCAGTACCCTGCAACACAGTCTTACCAAAGCAACCTGCACAGTTAATGTGACTCAACACAAAACTTCCAGGGGGAATTGTGAGCAACCAGACAAGCCAGTTGCAGCACTTGGATGGAAGAACAAAGTTCTATAAATTGCTGACATGATTCTTGGAAAGGAGCACCAGCAGGAAGGAGCTCACCCTACTCAAAAGTGCGGTCATTAAGACGGTGGAATAAAATGCAGCTTCCAGAAACAGCTTGACAAAGACTCTGCTCATGCCGGATGTGCGCCCACAAGTGCAAGAGAGACTGAGAAGTGGTGTTGAGAGTACTGGGCCACCACGTAGAGAAAAGATTTCAGATGGATTAAAATACAACCACGAAAGACAGAACTAAAAAAGTATGAGAAGAAACTCTGACCCCACCCCACACCCTCAGTCCGCAAGAGAAAACTGACCCCTGCACACAGGAAGGACCCCAGCTTTCCACCTTTATCTCCCATCGGAGCCCGCCTGTGAACCACCCTCCCTCTTTCCAGCTGTAGCAGAGGAGGGGTCTCCACTCCTGGTATCGGAGCCCGCCTGTGAACCACCCTCCCTCTTTCCAGCTGTAGCAGAGGAGGGGTCTCCACTCCTGGTCCCAATCCATCCCTTCCCCTGAGTCTGGCTCCTTCCCAACTGAGATGGGCCCATCACAACCCAGCTTAGGGGGTTTCAACTTCTNATTCTCTTTGAAATACTGAATGGGACCGAAACAGAAGACAATGGTCTGTGACAAAAGTCCGTCCAGGTGTATTGTCTCCAGTCTTCTTTTCTGTGATATGAGTTAAGGTAAGGAAGACTCAGGAAAAGAACCAGAGGTCATTGTCTTCTTGGTCTGGACTCTGGGCAGATGAGGGAAAACCTTCAAACCGTGCTTTGGAGAGAGACAGAGGACTGAGAGACAGGAGAAGGGTCAGAGAGACCTCGAGGCTGCATCTTTCTTCCAGCACGTCAAAGTGCCATATTTGGGGGTAACAACCTCTGAGCCCCAACAATAACAAACTTCTTCCTCACGATAGTCATTTCTGTGTCTGTGTGTCTTACCACACCCGAATAAAACAAATCCCCAGTACCCTGCAACACAGTCTTACCAAAGCAACCTGCACAGTTAATGTGACTCAACACAAAACTTCCAGGGAGAATTGTGAGCAACCAGACAAGCCAGTTGCAGCACTTGGATGGAAGAACAAAGTTCTATAAATTGCTGACATGATTCTTGGAAAGGAGCACCAGCAGGAAGGAGCTCACCCTACTCAAAAGTGCGGTCATTAAAACGGTGGAATAAAATGCAGCTTCCAGAAACAGCTTGACAAAGACTCTGCTCATGCCGGATGTGCGCCCACAAGTGCAAGAGAGACTGAGAAGTGGTGTTGAGAGTACTGGGCCACCACGTAGAGAAAAGATTTCAGATGGATTAAAATACAACCACGAAAGACAGAACTAAAAAAGTATGAGAAGAAACTCTGACCCCACCCCACACCCTCAGTCCGCAAGAGAAAACTGACCCCTGCACACAGGAAGGACCCCAGCTTTCCACCTTTATCTCCCGTCGGAGCCCCTCCCTGTGAACCACCCTCCCTCTTTCCAGCTGTAGCAGAGGAGGGGTCTCCACTCCTGGTCCCAATCCATCCCTTCCCCTGAGTTCTGGCTCCTTCCCAACTGAGATGGGCCCATCACAACCCAGCTTAGGGGGTTTCAACTTCTCCTGTGGGGCTGGCTCATTGCCTTTGACCGGAGAACATGCTCAGAGTCCCTTGCTGGAGTGTCTGCCCTGGGGCCTGACCCTCCCCTCCAAGCCTTAGTTCTCTCTCCTGTCTCCCCAATCCCTCCCTTCTCAGTCACCTCCAGGGAAAGAGACACACTTCAGGGTGGTCTCCACCACTGGCTACTACCACTGGTTGGCCTTTCCAGTTCTCTCCTGGCTGGTCCTCCCTGACAGGGCCACCGCGGGACTCAGCCCCTCTGGGTCCCTTGGCCTGCTCTCCTGGCTGCCTTCCGGCCTCCACCGCCACCTGCTTGCAAGATCCTCCATGGGTTCTGGAGACCCCAGCACCCGCCCTGAGCCACAAACCCTGTGTCCCCTTGGACTGTGCTGTCTCTTATCCTACATCAAATCCTTCTTTGAAACCTTTTGGTTTTGCTGAGTGGACACGTTTCAATCCGTCACAACTTGTTCCCAGGGTGCCGGTATGATTCAGACCCTTGGCCTCTCTCCCCAGGACAATAACTGGCCCGGCCCACTTTTGCCCTGGGCAGCAAGGTGACAGAGCAGTTAGGTACAGAAGCCAGATCCAACCCAGTGGCCCAGCTCCACGGTCCATGAACCTGCAGTGCCCACAGTGGCAGATTGCATAGTGACAAGGGGCTTTCAGCTGGGAGCCGAGAGCAGGGTGACCACCGTGTGCACCAGGCCTGCCAACCTCAAGCCACAGAGCCCACCCACCCGCCTGCCTGCAGGGCACTCTCGGAGAGTCAAGGGCACCATTCCTTCTCTCCCCTCCTCCACTGGCCTTCAAAAAGCCCGTGCTGTTCATCCCTCTAATGACCACCTTATCCAGCCTCAGCCTCGCTCTGCAAAACCCTCATCAGATCTGAACTTATCAGTAAGCATTTCATTCCCCTGGGACTGAGAGGTATATTTGGGAAGCCCTCCTTTGGGTTCATGAGTTTTGCATGGGTTCCTTGCTTACTGGACTGGGAGCATGCCTCTGCAAACAACAGAAAAGCAGCCCATGTGGGTTAAACACCAGAGGGTTTATTCTCGACGCAAGAAATCCAGAGAGACCATTACCAGTGTCGGTCCGGAGGCTCGGGGGAGTCCTGGGAGTCACGCTCTGTCCTGGGAGTCCACCCCCCATTCTTAGGGTGCCAGCTTTACCACCCTGCTTGCCCACCCCTGGTCACAGATGACCACCCCTTTCTTAGGGATTGTTTGTACATTCTAGCCAGGAAGGAGGGTCAGGGCCAAGGGCCAGAGGACACAGCCACTGAGCCTGTCCCTTTAGGAATAACTCCTCAGGAGGCCCTCCCAGCAACTCCGACTCAAATCTCATCGCCTGACACTGGCTCCCCAGCCCCCACTG
>NW_007738044.1:50302-52384 GCF_000696425.1 Galeopterus variegatus
CCAGCCGCTAGACAGCAGTGGGGTAGGGGGTGGTGTGGGACGGGGTGGGCTGGGTGGGAGACCCAGCTGATCAGCTGCCGTCTCTATCCGCAGTTGCTGATTGGTGCTGTTCGGTGGCTTCTCCTGGCACCTGGACCCATCTACCTCCCTGTCCTCCAGGCACAGGGTTTGTGCCTCTCGGCCTCCCCCGAATTGACCCAAGGATCCACTGTATGTTAACACCCAACCACACGTCCCACAGCGGCTCCGGCTGTGACTGAGTGGGTGGGGATGCTAAGGCAGGCCCTTTCCAGGGAGACAGGGCTCCCCTGACCACCAGCCCCAGCTGGGGGACACCCCACCGGCCTGCCCTCCATTAACTGCAGGGCAGTGTGGTGCTTCCCAGCCTCCCCTCCTCACTCCTTCCCTCAGGTCGGACTGGGGATGCCCTAAAAAATGACCACAAACTGTGTTAAAACATCGGAATTTTATTCTCTCGCAGTTCTGGAGACCAGAAGTCTGAGATGAAGGTGCTGGCAGGACCTCACTCCCTCTGGAGGTTCTGGGGAGGGATCTACTCCAGGGCCCTCTCCAGCTTGGCTTGGGGCAGCAAAATCCCAGCCTTCACATGGTGTTCTCCCTCTGTATGTGTCTCTGTGCCCAAATTCCCACCTTATAAGGACACTAGTCACACTGGATTAGGGCCACCCTAATGACCTCATCTTCACTTGATCATCTGCAAAGACCCTATTTCCAAATAAGGTCACATCCGCAGGTACCAGGGGTTAGGACTTCAGCATCTTTTGGGTTGCACAATCCAGCCCATAACACACTCTGACAGCTCCCCCAGGCGAATCCAGCTCTTGGCCCATCTCCAACAGGCATTTCCGCTAATACACAGCTGAGCGGACTTAACCCTGCCCTGGCATCTGCCTCTGGGAAGACCCCCACGATCGCAGCTGCACCTCCTTTCCGTAGTTCTCCAAGGCCCAGTTCTGAGGCTGCACAAATCCCATGACTAGGACACCCTCAGGCGTCCCAGCCTTCAGAGACCCCAGGCAGCATCAGGGCAGGCTGTGGCATCTGAGGGGAGATGCTGCCTGCAGGGCTGGAAGGCTTTTGTGCCTGGGGCTTTCTTGACTTCCAGGTTCCCTGGGACGGCTCCAGATGCTGGGCTCTTGTGTCTGAGACTATAGCAAGTGGCAGCTAAAAGCCCAGGGGGTCCACAGAACGTGATGGCCAGGCCACACAGGCAACTGAGACAGAGCTTACCGATGCCCACCAGCAAATAAGGCCCATCACAGTCCCCGGGGCTTCCACGTCTCCCCCGGCACAGAAGGAAGATGGGTACTGGTGCCAGCTGCATTTTACAGGTGGACGACAAGGTTCCGAGGTGAGGTTGTGCTCCAGGGACAAGAGCAAGGCTTTCACGCGTCGGGACCCATCAGCCCTTTCTGTGTCAACACTGGGCAGGATGCCGTGGACCCCACCGCCCTCGCTTTGGTCCGCTCTGTCTCTCCCCATCCACGTCTGAAAACCCAGAAGGCCCCTCGGCCTGCTGCTCCCCACTGCTGCCCAGCGAGGGGACGGGCCTGCTTTTCAGAGGGCCGGCATCACCCCCTGAGCCTCTGCCGAGGAAAGGGCAAGTCTGGGGAGCCTCAGAGCACTGACATCCCCTGGAGCCACAGGACTCTGGAGGTCAGCCAGGAAGCCCCAAGCGGGCTCCGGCCCAGAGCGGCGCGGGAGGAGCCGGTGACAGGCTGGAGTGTGTCTGAGTCTGTCCCTCCGCGCCCGCCACCACTGGTCGTGGGCCTAAGGCGCGCGCAGAGTTTAGCTATTATTGTTACGAAAGGCTCGTGATGAGTTTTTGAAATTTACAAATACCCACCAGAAAAAAATGGTGCTTTTGCCCCAGCCAATAACGTGCTGTAAATTAGGCCCCGGCTGCTCCCCCTCACCCGCGGGGGACACCCCATGACTCGGAGGGGACGAGGAGGCACGGTTGACTCCCATGGGCGGTGCCGGTGACCGGTGCGAGCGGGCTCCACGCGTCCGCGGCGGGCCTGTCCCCGAGCTCCCGGTGCAGCGACGGGCGGCGGCCGG
>NW_007738044.1:53806-58301 GCF_000696425.1 Galeopterus variegatus
TCGTGTAGCCAGTGCCGGAGACCGGGGCTGGCTGTGCGGGGTTCCCCGAAGACCGCCGGCAGCGGATTTCCACCTCCGTGTCTGCACGTCGTTTTCTGGGGCGTGTGCACCGTTACTGCTGTAGGGGACACTCCTGGGGGTTAGTCTGCGACCAGAATCAACTTCACACAACCTGCCTTCCCACGTGTGGGGTGGGGGGGCAGCGGTCCGCTCTGGTCACGTTTTATTCGTGGGGTTGGGATAGTGGCCGGTGGAGGTTTGAGTCCCAGTGGCTGGACATGCCGGCCCCTTTCTCCGTGTGGCTTCTCACCGGGTGGAGAACGCGTCCCTTGCCATGTGGGGCCTCAGCGCTGACAGCTGTGGCTGCAGTTCTGTGAGGTCACTCCCGCCGACCTTTCTTTAGACTCCAAAACAGTGCCCAGGAGAAGCGCAGCTGGGGACTTCCGTGGCTGTCCAGCTTACGGGATGTATTTCCAACTGGGAGAAAACTTCCAAGATTGAGGTTTCTAATGTGTAAAGTAATTGATATGAAATAACAGTGAAGTGAAAAGTTCTTGAAGTCAGCTTAAAGCTGTCATTTTCCCGGGATGCCTGCTTTTTCTCAAAGTCCCTGAACAGGATGGTTGTCCTCTGAGGCGGACAGAGTGGAGGAGATGGAGAACGAGATGGTGCCATCCCTCCTGCCACATGCAAGGGCAAGGCTTTCCCCACTTTGGCTCCCAGGCCATGTCCCTGTGTCTGGTCACCCTGCCCCCTCCCCACCAGCTCAGCATGTGATCTCTCTCCCTGTCCTTTCCCACTCTCTCCTGGTCTCTGCTTCTCTCTCGGGTCTTGGGTGAAGCCACCTCCTCCAGAAAGAAAGCTCCTTCCTCTCTCCGGGTCCCTGGAGGCTGCCTCTGCAGAGTTGCAGCCCCCATTAGCACAGACTCCCAGGGGCCAGGTCTGTCCTGCCCAGAAGTGTGTGCCCATGCCCTGGGGGAAGCAGGGCAGAGACTCATCTGAGTTGGGTGCAGATGGCAGGGCAAAGTTAGAAATGCCCAGACCCGTGGGCCTGCTTTCTGTCCCTGGAGCTCAGGGTGCAAGATGTTCCCAGCTGCTCGCGGGCAGGGGCCCACTGAGGCTCCTGTCACACGATTGCAGGTTGGAGGCCGGGGCCAGCTTTTCTCCTGCAGACTGTTCTTCAGGGAACCGCTGTGAGTCCGAGATCCTGGTTTTAGGTGTTGGCAGGAGCACACAGATGACATTCAGAGAAAGGACAGGTAGA
Organism: Galeopterus variegatus; assembly: GCF_000696425.1. Taxonomy (NCBI): domain Eukaryota; kingdom Metazoa; phylum Chordata; class Mammalia; order Dermoptera; family Cynocephalidae; genus Galeopterus; species Galeopterus variegatus. The sequence goes on from NW_007738044.1 coordinate 55,071, forward strand.
TGGGATATTTTGCCTGCCAGAAAGTGAGGGATACTTTGCATACATTTTGTAGCCATGTTTCAGGGGCCCTTATGAAAGTAATCAGGTATGTCCGTGACAAAGTCGTTACTGCTCGGATGGCCACAGTGTTTAACCAAGGAGGATAACTTGTAAACACTCTCAAAGCTCTCCGCAGAAACGTCACCTTGATGCGGTGTGTTATTGTGCAGTTTCCACAGAGTTTGTTCACAAGACTAAGCTTCCTGACTTCAAGATACATCACCCAGAAATTATTCCATAAATACGTTGACTGTTATCAAAAGAGATAAACATCTGTATCGGTTAGTTGACAGTTCTGTTAAACAAATACTTTTATGCAAAATGAATAATATATCATTACCTCCAATTAATTAAACCTAGCACTTCTCAGACACAAATCCCTAGGTAGTTAAAACTAAAAAAACCCAAAAAACAAAACAAACAAAAAACAGCAAATTGAAAATGTGCCTATTTACAAAATTCTTCACCAAGCACCATATTCTTTTACTGAACTACTAAATTTTGAGTAGCAATTAAAATCATGACAATGGTAGAGGAAACTATACTACACACAAGAATAAAATTACATGTGCCAAACATGAGAATATTTAGCCAATTAATTATTCTTAAGGACTTCAGTAAACTTTTGTTTACCTCTGTTATAAAATCAAGTTAAATGTTAACTATATTAAAATAACCCTAATTTTGGAACAGACGAATGTACCTGACATATTTGTTGAATGAATGAATGAAAAACTGACCAATTAAATAAAAAGTTAACATTATAAAATAAGACATGTTCTCTAAAATCGCTGATTTATATGACTGAAAATAAAATATAAAAAGCTTATGTAATATTTATAATTTATATTTATACATGTCTTTCAACAACAAAAAAATACAATCAACTAGCACAACGTGTTATAAATGCCTTATTTGCATCATACTTCAAAAAATTATCCTGACAAATCAATAACAGTGAATTTTACTAGGCAGAAAATAGCTACTTTTGGGCCGGCCCCGTGGCTCGCTTGGGAGAGGGCGGCGCTGGGAGCCGTATTTACCTGTTAGCGTTTGCTGCCGGGGGCGGGGGGGGGCTGCCGTGTGTGTTGGGATTAACACAGGCAGGGCCACCTTGACCCCCGGCCAGCCCATCTGTCATTGAACTACAGATTTAGTGAGGAGCTTAAGTATCTCTTTGGACAGAAAACAGTAGTTGAGACCTGCAAAGAGTATCAAAATCATCCATATCTTATAAAACATGCTATTTTCTACCCTTTGGCTAAAGCAAGGATACAGATTTAAGAACAGAATTGTGAACAGTGTGATATTGGAGTTTGGTGCTGTCAGCTACAGTTCTTCACAGTCACATGTTAATTTGTTGCTTTTAGAGTCATGACATGGTTCGCTGTCACCCAGGGTTTTCTGGGACTTCCCTTCAACCCGTGGGTGTGAGTGCGTTGCACCCCCAGCTCTGACACGTTTTCTTCCTTTCTGAAGTCCCTGCTGCTCCTAACCAGTCAGGGGACTTTACACCCTGGAGAACGGAACCGCTTTCCATACACCTTGGAACCGAGTCCTCTGAGGACGGTGTTGTGGGCTCAGGGCAGAGGAGGCTTCCGAGCACCCCCGCCTGCCCGGCCTAATCCACAGAGAGGATTATGATGAGGGTTGAATCCAGGGACAGATCCTGCCCCCTCCATGGAATTCACCCCACAGTGGACAGTCTGTGTTCCAAGTTTTTATCCAAATGCCTGAGTTACGATTTGTTTTTAAGGAGGAGCAGGACCGTCCGTCTCAGCCTTGCTCCTGAGTCAGGAGTGGCCATTCTGGAGCAGGGGCTGCACTCCCTGGACATTTCCCCGGGCCACTCCGGTGGATGGCTGCTGTTCGCAGCGTGGTCTTGGCCCTCAGTGGCCCTGCCCCACTGCCCCCGGGCGTGTGCACGCACAAGGACTCCTTGTGCTTCTCTGACCTGCTCCTGCTGCTGACTGGAGTCTGGACGCTCCATGCATGAGACTTAGTAAGGAGCAGCTTGTGACTCAGCCCTCCTGCAACCCCAGCACACTGCAGGGGGTGTGGAGGGATAAACGGGGTGGGATGTGGGGCAGGACAGCGTGTGTCCCTCAGGCATGGTGGAGAAGGCTGGAGCTTCACAGGGTCCAGCCCCTCCCTGGATGCCAGGTGCCACCTCTGCTGGTCTGTTTGTGGCCCAGTGGAGGCCCAGGGTCATTTCCCCAGTCTCCTCATCTGTGGTGGCTGTCAGCTGCACCCCTCGGAGACAGATGGAGGCAGATGACATGGTGAGGCCCCAGACTGTGTACTCCAGCCCCAGTCTCCTGGGCACAGTGGGTTGACTCTGCATGGACATCTGCCCTGACCTCACAAGGAGCTCAGGCCCTTAGGGAACTAGCCTCCTCCTCTAACCCACTGGGAGCTTTTCTGTAATCTCTTCTAATTTCCTGAAAGGATGCACACATAAAACATAGTTATGGTTAACTTTGAAAAGCGGGAAGGGGGATTCGAGGTTGGAAAAGACTTTATATTTTTTATAGCCTTCTGTCCTAAGGTTCAATTTTTTTTTTTTTTTCCTTTTTGTCTTTTTTCGTGACCGGCAACGGATCACAACCCTCAGTGTCACGCCCGTACCGGACCGGGACCGGCTACGGGATCGCAACCCTCGGTGTTGCGCCCGCACCTCGCTCAGCCAGTGAGCGGGAACCGGTCTGTATGTGGGATCCGAACCCTCGGCGGGAGCGCTGCCGCACTCCCAAGCGGCACACTGTAGCAGTGCGCCACCGGGCCGGCCCCTAAGGTTCAAATTTTTAACAGGAATGTGTGTATGTGTGTATTTTACATGCACACACTCAGTTTTGTTTTACAACTGACTGAGCAAAGCAGTCACTTTTCTCCAGAAACCTGTAATTATGGCACAGGGCGTGTCTGAAACTAACATTGACTCTTTGAAATTAACTTATCAAAGATACTTCTGTAAATGTCCTCGCACTAATATTCTATTATGAGTAAGAGCAGTTCGCCTTTGTACTGTCAACACTGATCTTGGGCTGATTCTGAAAACCAGCTCTGCAGATTATCACGTGTGTGTGTGCGTCGCCTGAGGCTCGCACCTCTGTGGTCTCTGGCGTTAGCCCTAGATCTGTGCCCTGCGCCCCACCTGCACGCACGGCTCTGTTCTCACGTCAGGCCCACGTG
>NW_007738044.1:58860-62310 GCF_000696425.1 Galeopterus variegatus
GTGAGCGGGAACCGGTCTGTATGTGGGATCCGAACCCTCGGCGGGAGCGCCGCCGCACTCCCAAGCGGCACACTGTAGCAGTGCGCCACCGGGCCGGCCCCTAAGGTTCAAATTTTTAACAGGAATGTGTGTATGTGTGTATTTTACATGCACACACTCAGTTTTGTTTTACAACTGACTGAGCAAAGCAGTCACTTTTCTCCAGAAACCTGTAATTATGGCACAGGGCGTGTCTGAAACTAACATTGACTCTTTGAAATTAACTTATCAAAGATACTTCTGTAAATGTCCTCGCACTAATATTCTATTATGAGTAAGAGCAGTTCGCCTTTGTACTGTCAACACTGATCTTGGGCTGATTCTGAAAACCAGCTCTGCAGATTATCACGTGTGTGTGCGTCGCCTGAGGCTCGCACCTCTGTGGTCTCTGGCGTTAGCCCTAGATCTGTGCCCTGCGCCCCACCTGCACGCACGGCTCTGTTCTCACGTCAGGCCCACGTGAGGCATCTCACAGATGTCTGGAGAGCCGACCCCACTCGCTCTGGCCACGGCACCCGGAATTCAAAAGGAGTACCTATGTTTACAAATTTAGGAACGATTCTGGCCTCTTGCCTGGGCTGCATCCAGGTTTCTGTTGGTTTTCGGGATCCATTCTTTCTTCCCTTGGAACACGGGGCCACCCTGGTCCCGCTCCTGCCTCTGCCTGGTGCTCATGGACCCAGTGCCAAGCTGGCGGTGGCAGGTGCACCCTGAGATCTCTTAGCACTTGTTTGGCATTTGTGTGCTGGGAGGGGGAGCCACCAGCTGGCGTCTTATATTCCCCTCTTTTTTCAGCTATATTTCTTTTTACACATGTTCCTTCTTCAGGCCTTTTGGTTTAAACTGATGTCACCTCTTCTCTGTGCATGGCACCATCGCATGGCTGGCCCAAGCCCTTCGAGGGGCATTGGCCCGTCCCTCACCTTGTGTGACTCGTGGTCAGGTGTGGGTGGACTCCAAGGACACTGCAGAGCCTGGCTCTGAAAGCAGCTGGGAACCATGAGTCATGTGTCGACCCTGCAGTCCACGTTGGTGTCTCACTGATGCCTCTGACCTCTGGTCCCTCCACCCGCTTGCTGCCACCAACCTCAGGCTGAAACCTGAAATATCTCAAACGGGAAGCTCATTTCCATTCTCATGTCCACTTTCATTAGCAAGAGGCGATCTGAGGCTGTTTGGGGGCCTCCAGATGCCAGCCCCTCTTGCAGTTGTCTGTCCCTGTGCAGACCTTAGCCTCCAGAAGATGTCACACCATTCCCACTGCTTGCTTCGTTTCTTTAAACGTTTTCTGCCTGACATTGATGCACTATACTTTCTGTATTTGAATTATCTGTTTCTTATTTTAAAAATTCAGGGATTTTGGGCCGGCCCCGTGGCTCGCTTGGGAGAGTGCGGCGCTGGGAGTGCAGTGGCGCTGCCGCCGTGGGTTCAGATCCTGTATAGGGATGGCCGGTGCACTCACTGGCTGAGCGCAGTGCGGGTGACACCAAGCTAAGGGTTGCGATCCCTTTACCAGTCACAAAAAAGCAAAAAAAAAAAAAAATTTCAGGGATTTTGTGCCTGCAATGGTGGCTGCTCCAGAGCCCACTGTTTACCAGTCACAAAAAAGCAAAAAAAAAAAAAAAATTTCAGGGATTTTGTGCCTGCAATGGTGGCTGCTCCAGAGCCCACTGAGGGTGCTGAGTGTGGGACTCACCTGCTGCACCTGCTGGGTACCTACCTGTGCTCTCACCTCCCCACTGCACTTGCCGCAGAGTGCCCTCAAGTGCGGGAGGGCACACCCAGCCAGTGGAGAGCACCGCACCCTTCCGAGGCTTGCCTTGAGAACGTGCCCTGGGCTTTACCGCCTGGGCATGTCTGCCTGGGAGTGTCCAGGCAAGGATTCCACAAGATCATCTGTCTCAAGAAGCCATATCCGTGCCCCAGAGACTCCAGGAGGAGCCTCCTGACCACTTTCCCCTTCATCTTCCTGTTTCCGGGGCCCTTCGCCAGGTCACAGCTGAGGATGAAAGTGCCACTGTCCCCAGAATGGCCAGAGTTAGTGACTGCCCCCAGCCTGCTCTCAGGGACTTCGTGGTGTGGGAGTGATGTGTTCTCTGCCATTCCTGAGCTAGTGTTTCTGACATTTCCATAAACTTTTCATCTCACTGTGAATTGTTTTGGAAATGAGTCCAGAGGAAAAAGGACAACACTGAGTGTGTGTTTGGAGATGACATTATTTTTAATGTGATCGCAGTGTTTGTCCTTCTAAAACCCGAGTCACTTTGCAGCCATCAGCGCTACTTTTTGTGGTGCTAGAAGTAATTAGCACGTTCCTCGGCTTTTTTAGCCACATTCCAGCAGTGTGAGCTCAGGTGCTCTAGCCGTAGTCAAGGGCTGTTCTTAACCTCACGTGGCAGGCAGCGTTGGGTGGCCCTGCAAAATGCTGCCAAGGACAAGGACCGTCCTGGCAAGGTGCTGGACGTGGCCCAGCTGCATACTGTGCTGTGTGGGGATCAGGGGGCTGGTGCCTGGGGACAGCAGCCCTTTCCAAGCCTGGATTTTACCCTTGAAAGTCATATGCCCATCTTAGAGCTGGAGGAGTGATTTATTTTCCTTGAAAAGTCATTTGCCACATACAAGTTTTCAAAATAAGAAACAAAACAACATCACTCGCAATTTTAAATATTTTAAACCCATAAGGTGGACACGAGCTAGGCTGAGCCAGGTCTAGTGCAGTGTCCCTGAAGTCTGGGAACACGAGGACCCCACATTTGCACAGAGCAGTGTCCTGAGTTCCATGCCGTGCCCTGCCATGCAGTGGGGGCCGAAGGCTCGTGCCGGCCGGAGCACAGAAGTGACCTTGGTGCCCCTGAGACAGCGAGGAATGCCAGAGGACTGGGGCCTGGTTTGGATCAGGTGCTGAATAGCCACCCTGGGGGGTTGGCTCATATTGGAGCCCATTCGCTCTCCCAGGCTGGACCGTCACTGCCCGCTCCACCCCAGGCTGTCTTCCTTCTGCTGGGCAGTGGCCTGAGACCACCCAGCACCCGTGGCAAGTAGAGAGTGAGCGCTCCCTCACCCGAGGCCACTGGACCACCTCTACTCCCGTCCACCCAGGAGCAGTGGTCTCCAACTGGCCACCTGCCCCCACACACCCTCCCACTTAGTCATCAGCTACAGTTGGATGGGTCACCTCTGTCCTTCCCCTGCACTCAGGAGTGACCACACTCTCCAGGGGACATGCAGCTCGTGTCCACTCCCACTGCACCCCACTGACCAACACCGGGAGTCTCTTGCCAGGTACACCAGTGTGACTAGTGGGCCAGGGTTTCCCTGCATCTCAGGGAGCAGGATGTGCTTTGGGGGGAAATCCCATAGCTGGGAGCAGAGCTAGGATGTACACGGGGGGACTTCTTGCAACTTGGGGGG
>NW_007738044.1:62562-65285 GCF_000696425.1 Galeopterus variegatus
TCAGGAGTGACCACACTCTCCAGGGGACATGCAGCTCGTGTCCACTCCCACTGCACCCCACTGACCAACACCGGGAGTCTCTTGCCAGGTACACCAGTGTGACTAGTGGGCCAGGGTTTCCCTGCATCTCAGGGAGCAGGATGTGCTTTGGGGGGTAATCCCATAGCTGGGAGCAGAGCTAGGATGTACACGGGGGGACTTCTTGCAACTTGGGGGGGTGACGGAGGCAGGATATTCCCTGGGGGCTCCCAAAGATGGTGGGGGGCTTCTGTAGATAGAGACAGGGGTTGAGCCAGGATGTCCTGGGGTGCCCCCTATATCTGCAGATGGCATGGGCAAGATGTGCTGGGTGGTGGGGGGCCCAGGGCTTGCTGGGGGCAAGGCACCCAGGGCACGGGACTTGGGATCTTAACCCAACGCCCTGCTGTGTTTCTGCAGATATTTGCTAAGAAAGTAGAAGCAGCTGGAAAATGTCACATATCTTGAATTTCAGGATTCTTTTCACTCAGAAGGTCCGGGAGATAAGGAGTTTCCTTGGGCCACAAAGCTAGGGTGGGTCTTTCTCATGGCCTGAGCTGGGCAAGGAAGGGTGCTGCCTTGGGTAGGGGCTTGGGGAGTGATGGCCGGGCTGCCGCTGGGAGGAGCTGGGCAGCCAGGGTGGGGGCAGGTGGGGTCCTTGCCAAGCTCCCTGGACTGTCCTTCGGGCAGATGGACCTTTCCTGTGGGCACCGTGGCAGCATGCTGCTTCTCTGTGTGGCCCCTCCCTGCTTTGCTGTCCTCCGCATACACACACCCCCACACACATTTCCTAGCCTCCGTGACCCCTGGCTCACAGGACACCAGCAGAGCAAAGTACTGCCACCAGACCTCGACCTGCCTGGTTGCGGGGTGGTCCTGGCTTTGCAGGAGTTAGAGTGTGAAAGGCACGCCCTGCAATCAGGGCATGGGGCCTTGGGTTTCCTTTGTTATCTGGGGCCCCATCTGGGTTCAGTACCCCGAGAGCAGGGACTCTGCTGTGTCCTGGGCTCAGCCTGGTGCTCAGGAGTGGCCTGGGGAAGGACCAGGAGTTAACCATCAGGGAAATGCACATCAAAACCACATGAGATGTCCTGTCAACCCAGCTTGACCAGCCATTACCAAAAAGACCAAGAACAACAAATGCTGGTGAGGATGCGGGGAAAGGGGAGCTCTTCTGCACTGTAGGTGGGGCTGTAAACTAGCACAGCCACTGCGGAAAACAGTACAGAGGTTCCTCAAACCACTACGGATAGAGCTGCCATACGATCCAGCAATCCCACCTCTGGGTATATACCCAGAGGAATGGAAATCGTCATGTCGAAGGGACAGCTGCGCTCCCACGTTGATTGCAGCTCTGTTTACAATGGCCGAGATATGGAGCCTACCTGAGTGTCCATCAGTGGACGACTGGATAAGGAAAATGTGGTGTATCTACACCACGGAATACTATTCAGCCATAAAAATGAATGAAATTCTGCCATTTGCAAGCAACATGGATGAGTCTGGAGAAAGTATGTTAAGTGAGATAAGCCAGACATAGAAAGGTAAATACTGCATGTTCTCACTCGTAACTAGTGCTCAGAAAGTAGGAAAGAGAGAGAGAGAAAGGAAAGGAAGGACGGACAGACAGAAGGACCAAAGGATACTACAGATGGGGGAGGGGATTTGGGGAGTGATAGGTTGGGTAAAAGGCATAACAAAAAGTCGCAATTTGTAATAATGAATATGCTAACAATAAAAAATAAATAAGATATCTCTCAAGATAAAAAAAAACACAAGGGCCGGCCCGTGGCTCACTCGGGAGAGCGTGGTGCCGACAACACCAAGGCAAGGCTTAAGATCCCCTTACCGGTCATCTTTTAAAAACAAACACACAAACACAAACACAAAACAGTTCGTCAGCGGCTCCTTTCCTGCCAACAGGTGCTTAAACAGCCCTTCTTCGGGAGAGCCACGCACCCTCAACATCAGTGCCCCCACCCTGCTGGTGCCCGCTGGCACCTCTGCTGTTCTGACCATTGGCTGTTTGTTGTTTGGGCGTCGCTCGCTCAGGGGACGGTGGGGGCTCTCTGTGCTGGCCTGTGCCCGGTAGCGCAGTGTAAGTGGGCCCCTCACGGCTGCTGGCGCGGGCCTGCCCCCCGGGGCTGCTCCTCCACCCGCCCATGGTGCACCACCTCCAGGCCCGTTTCTGCAGTGGGGACTCAGGGCTGTGAGAGCTCCTTCTGAGGAGGTGTCATTACAGGGCGTCCCCCACGGTGTGATGCCCGTGGAAGTGTGTCGGGCATAGCCAGGTCCCTGGGGCCTCTGCGTGGGGCTTTGGAGCAGCAGCTGCTGCTGAAGCCGAGCCTTGTTCCCAGAGTGGAACGCATCCAGCCCAGAAGCCTGCCCTTTTCGTGGGTTCCTGCATGTCCCTCCATCCTTCTCCTGAGCACCCACTGGGAGCCAGGCCCTGCTGGGCGTGGAGTCCTCAGGATGACCGGGTGGCCACGGAAGGGCCATGTTTGGTTTGTTGTGGAATTTCACATCCGGAGCTGCAGGGACTGCAGGTCTTAAGTCGTGGGGACCACTGGGACAAAGCCCTAGTCACCAGCTGGGGGTGTCCCGAGAACCCCAGGCAAAGGAGACATTGCACAGAGCTTGGTGAGTTAGAGGAGTGAGAAAGGGTCAGGAGAGCATGCGGAGACCCAAGGCCAGCCGGGGCCAGG
>NW_007738044.1:65840-76389 GCF_000696425.1 Galeopterus variegatus
CCCAAGGCCAGCCGGGGCCAGGGCGGCTCCCGCGTGTGCCAGCCGTCGTTGTGCTGAAGTAGGGACTGGGGCACCAGCTGCAGCTGCCCACGTGTGTCCGCCCTCCCTGTGCCCACCCCACCCCCACACGCCTCCTTCGGTCTGTGCTTAAATGCCACCAGCTGTTACAGAGACCCACCCGCCCCCGCCCCCTCTGCACTTTTCACTGGCCACTGGCGAGCTCCATCTGCCCACAGGTCAGAGCCGGGCAGTACTGGGTCCTCAGTGTGTCTCGGTCTCTGCTGTGTCCTTGTGTCCACAGCAGTGCCCGGCACATCATAGGCCCTCAGTAGCACCTGCTGGACGAACAAAATTATTTTCTGTCGCAAACCTTTTTATTTAGCTACTCACAAACAGCACCAGCGTGCAAGCATGGAGAGGTTTTCTAGGCAGTGTCCTGTGCCAGCGTCACAGATGTGATCGTGACTTTAGGGAACCCATGGTCCAGACAGCAGCGACCCCTGATATGGGAAGGACAGCAGGTAACTGCGCAGATCACAGCTCGGAGGCCATGAGAAGCCAGCCCCCCTGAGGGGCTTCAGGGGCAGCCTTATTCCAAAGGTCAGGGATGCCTGGCAATATGCATCTGTAGAGCACAGGGTTAAAGATCGGAAATGTGGCCCTCCGTGGACACTCTACAAGCCGTGCCTTCTCCAGTGACCGTGAGAGTTCTTGACTCCAAGTGTGTGGGGCTCCGGGGACCTTTGGTGCTGGCTTTGAGGTGGAGGAAGGAAGGGGGCATCTCCTGTGAGCATGTGTTTCTTGCACTCCCACCCCATCTGTATGCAGCCCTGGGCACCTCTGTGGGGACGATGGGGGCAGCTGAGCTGACCACGCCACATCTGGAGGCAGGTGGCACCTGACCGGCAGCTTCCATCTCTCCTGATTAAACCCCACACACCCAGGCCCTCTGTGTGAAGCACCTTCTGGGTGTGCTCGCTGAGCCTCCCATCCCCACTTGGAGCCCAGCAGAAGTGCATCCACCAGTCCCAGTTGTGGTGGCCACCTGGCTGCTTTGCCAGAAAATGAGCAAAACCTTAGTGGCAGTATGGCATCTGCCTCGGGGCATCTCCCCGTGGTGATGTACAGGTGCCCGCTGAAGCCTCCTCACCTGGCCGCAGCAGGGCCCCGGCCCCCCAAGTGCACATGCAGAGAGAGTAGGAAATGACATTCCATTCCCAAGCCACAGAGTGGGACATCTGTCACTGCAGCATGTCACAGCCCACCCCAAGTGACCAGTCCATCTTACCAGGTTTTGTTTGCTGAGCAGCAGGCAGGAGGGTATTGGCCACTGGGGAACAGACAAGACAACAGGCTTCACTGTGCAGGTAGGTGAGCCTCCCTCCTGGAGGGGGCCCAGTTCCTGGCCGACCCACACTGGGGCGGGGAGCTCCCTGCGGGCTCTGACCCTGTCTGCAGGAAGCAGCTCTGTGGTCACGCCAGGAAGTCAGGTGGCATCCCCACGGCAGAGGGAGTGAGGCTTGTGGGGACCCTCCTGTCTCCACCCTCTGTCAACACCCCGATCCTTGGCACTCTCCCTGTACCTCTGATTTATGAGGCCTGGACATGGCACTCTGCACTTTGAGGCCTTGTCTCTGGGGCCCAGCCTTGGCAGGCAGGTACTGTTTTCATCGTCTCGGTGGTAATTTTCTCTGGAACCTAGTCAGTGGATCCAGACGTCCCTCAGAGGGTTCTGCTCTGAGGCCCTCAAGTACCCTGGGGTGACTCTGGTGGCCCTCACGGGCAGGCTGGTGAGCTCTGTGTGCCACATAGAACCTTCCTGATCACAGAGGCCACCTTTGCTTTGTGAGCGAGCTGTTGGGTGTCCCCAGAGCTGCAGATATTCTCCTGCAAGTCCAGCTGTCATGCTGCTTCCCTGCTGAAGGCTGAGTCTGCACTTGGTTGTGTATCTCATCTGTGTGACGATATGACACTTAGGGACAAATGCGGGGCCCTCCCTGCCAGGGGACAGGCTGTGTGGGGCACAGGGCCACGTGGGTCCAGTCCACCCAGCTACACGCAGCTAACACTGGTGATCATCCCTGACATCCCACCTGTCCTCTGAGGGGACACAGCCACGTGGTCTCCGAGACCACGTCTCCTGCAGGACCTGGGTAAACTGGACCCATGAACAGCTGCTTAGTGGGGTTCAAACCCCAGCAGAGTCAACCGCAGGAGCTCCGCTGCAGGTGCAGAGCTGCCACATAGTGGTTGGAAGCGGATTCAGAGCCACAGAAAGGCGCATGTGGGCCTGAGTGTGTGGCTGCAGTGACTGTCCCAGAGTCCGTGCTGACTCAGTTATGGGGCTTTCCCAGCCCCTGGCGGGGTCAGAGCTGTCTTAGGGGCCTGAGGCTTTCTGGAAGCCAGCGCCCTTCAGACACTAGTAGGGATGTCCCCAATGAGGAATGTGCCCTCATTCTGCATCCAGAAAGTGATTCTAACCACAGGGAGACAGGCTCCGCCAGCATCGAGGCACACCAGCCCTCTTGCACCCAGCTGCTCCGTGCACCCTCCCTAGCCTCCCACCACAGTCATGCTCCAGTGTCCTGAGGACACAGCACAGGTGCCCAGGCACAGGCACCCGCCCAGGCCATGTCAGTCACCCGGGGACGCGGCACAGGTGCCCAGGTGGCGTTGGCATCACTCACCCAAGGTAAGGACTATTGCTCTGGTGTCTTGGCCACGGAGTGGCAGCTCAGTTAAGAGAAAGGTCTGCGCCCCAGGGGGCGCTGCTGCCCACTTGTCTGCCTGGCTCCCCTCTGCTCGCAGTCTCACTCCACCTGGAGGGTTTGGCCCCTTGCTTCCGGGAGGCCCCGCTCTCCCAGCTGTCCCAGCCTTCCTCCACCGCCACCACTCTCCACTGTGAGTGTCTCGGTACCTTCGAGCTTGGACCGAGTGTGCTCGACCCCTCCTGCCCGTCCCCAGCACTGCAACCTCTGCTGCGTTGGCTAGAGGCGCTGGTGCTGTCCTTGCACACTGACAGCCACCTTGGCCAGCTGGACCGTGGGCCAAGCATGAGGTGCCTGGGGGTCCTAGCACCAGGGCCTGCAGGGGTGATGCCATCATGTCTCAGTGACCGAGGAGCTGGACACTGACCTGAGCCGGACAGTTTTGCATGCATGCCAGAGTCTCTGCAGCGTCAGGGAAAGGGTGGTGTGGTGTTGGCAGGTGTTCCTGGAGGGTTCCCATAGTTGTGGGGTGTCATGGTTTAGGGTTGCTTTAGACCACAGTGGCTTTGATCCCATAAAAGATTGTGTAGCTGACTCGTAAGACAATGCCCGTTGGCTGGTGTGTTGAAAATGGTAAATAGAGTCATCTAGGAAAATGACTCTGCTGTTGGACTGTAGGACAGATTTGAAGATTCAGAGTGAATTAGTAAAAGACACTCTCAGTTTGCAGGTCAGAAGCCTCCAGACGGGGCAGTATGTGCTAAGATTTCAGTTAGGGCTGGCTCTCGGGTGGAGGTGGCAGGGATCAGGGGGTGCTGGGGTGGGTGAGGGCGTGGAAGAAAACAACAGCTCAGTTTTAGAAAAGCTATATTTAATTTTAGATTTGAGTGTGAGAGCTAAGAAGAAATAGCTTATACATAGCAGCAGGCACGGGCTCTGGGGAGGTTCTCCCCGAGTGGAGGTGTGGGTCGTCCCCGTCACACAGCTGTGTAAAAGCTGCAGAGTGACTGACATTCACATTAGTGAGAAAAAGACAAATGAATCCAGTGTAAATTAGGGCAAAAGATGTGTATAAATGAGCAGATCACAGAAAAAAGAAGTGGAAATACCCAGATAACAGATGACGCTGTGCTGCCGCCCTGGCCTCCTGGGCCGTGGCCGCGCCCCCAGGCTGCCCGGGGTTTGTGGCGCGTCGAGGAGGGGCCGCCCTCTTCTCGTGTCAGGGCCAGCATCAAGGCCCTGAGGGTGCAGAGAAGGGGAGGGTTCCCGGGCCTGGAGCGCCCCACAGCGCCCACCTTATCCCGCTGCTCCTGGGGCCTTGGCATGTGCTCTGACCAGCCGGCCACCTTGGGAAGCCACTCGCTTCCCTCTTCGGCCTCAGTTTCCTCACCTGTATAGGTCCCTCCACGGTGGGTGTTTCTCTCTGGGGTGCCTACTGCCTCCCCGGGTGGGGTGGCCTCTGTGGCAGGTGGGTGGGTGGTGGCTGTTGTCTGCTGTGTGGTTCCTGAGACCACCTCCTCACAGCCTCACGGGCCCCCGCTTCTGTCTGGTGTCTGCCGTGAGCAGGTCCTGCTGGGGCCTGCCCGGCTCTGGGTGTCCCAGCCCCTGGTCCTTCCCCGCGGAGGTCAGCCATGTGGCCCTGGCGCCTCTGCCGGGGCTGCCGCCTCGCCGTGTGAGGGGACCTGCAGGTCAGGGCCCGTTGTCCCTCACTTTGGACCCAGGTGCCCTGAGTGGGGTCAGCCGTGCGCTCGGCTGCTGGCTCGGTGCTGGTGGTCTCTGTCTTGGCCGCGTCTTGGGCCCCAGTCCAACTGCACACCCATTAGTGACTTGAAAGTTGACCTAAATTGCATGGAGGTAGGACCATCTCTGCTAATTGCCATCACGGGACCGGTCCTTGGTGTCCTGAGTGACTCATAGCACATCCCTTAAGTGGCACATGGCACTGACTGCCACACGAGCAGTCTTGGACGCTTGTTTCCTGGTAGTGCCCTGGGCGGCGTCCAGCCCTGCTACCACTGGTGGCACTGCAATCGATCGCTGTGTCCCCAGCCCATGTGGGCAGCTCCCAGGAGCAGGAGCAGAGCTGGGCCCACACCTGGGTTCCTACCTGCAGCGCATGCAGGGGCAGCACCTTCCTCTCGGAGCCAGGCAGGGCTGCTGGACCCAAGTGCACACTTGTCCTGGAGCTAGTCCTTGCGAGTGCCTCCTGCCCAGCACCTGGACTGCAGGTCACCAACGACTTGCGTATTGTGCCCCAACAAGCAGGAGCATTCTGGAACTGCCAAGGCAGTGTGAAGGCTGGAGGGGGCTCCTAGACGCGCCAGGCCCCACTGCCCTCACTGGTTCCCTGGTGCCCCCGGTACAGCTGTGCTGCCATCAGGAGCCCCAGTCCATCTCCAGCCCCGCAGCCTCCGCTTCTCCCCCGTCTGACATTTGGGGCAGCCTGCTTTCCTCCTGGTCTTGCTCTCTGCTCCTCAGTGCCCTCCAGTCCCTGACTCCATCTCTGAAGAACTCACATGGCTTGCGGCCAGCCAGGCGTGGCAGCTCTGTCTCTGAGGCTGCTTCAGGTGCCCTCTTACGCTGCAGCATCTGAGCCAGCCTGCAGAGACCCAGCCCATGCACTCTGGAACCCAAGCATTTTGTCCCCATCTGGAGCTTGCGGGATGCCAGAGGGACTCCTGGGAAGGGAGGATGGCTGTCCATTCTGCACACCCAAAATACAGCCCAGCACTGTGCTGGACACCGACTCGGACGGCCCAGCACAGGATGGGGTCCTTGGGGGCCTGCTCCCAGTGAAGCCCCCCTCAGAGCCACCATTCCACCCGAGAAAAGAGGGGCAGCACTGGTGGATGACAGCACTGTGCAGGTAGGGGACAAGAGGGACAGCCCTGTAAGGCAGGGGCAGCCGCTGGCAGCATGGGCTGGAGGACCAGATCAGAGGAGGGGTGGGCACAGGGAAGGGAACGCCAGCCACAGTCCCAGGGAATAACAGGCCAGTCCGCAGCTGCAGCGTCATACTGGGGAGAATGATGCTGGGCCCCACACAAGTTGCTGTGCACAGTGGTCCTGCCACCACCACCTGAGTCTGCAGCAAAACTGCTGGGAACCAGCACGACCGGCCCTCCTGGTCAGTCTTCGTTCTGTTTGCTTTCTAGTCCAGCCAGGATTTTCTGAGAATGGCTTTGCTGCAACACCTCTCACTGCCACCCCGAGCTTTTCTCAGTCCTCCCCAGAGTCAGAAGCTACAGGTGGTGACCATCTTCCCTCTTTGTGGCAGTTCAGAAGCACTGGCCTGTCCTTGTGGCATGTGGGGTCATTGAACTTGCTAGGAGCAGTTTGCACCAGGGTGTGGGGACACAGTGGCTGGGCCTGAGACTAGATGCAGGTGACAGAGCCTGGGGGGAAGACAGGCCCCTTGAGTCCTGCCCTTCCTGGAGAGGACATTGGCTCCTTAGCAGGGCTGCGCCTGGCAGAAAGCTGGCACACGGGCCCAGCATTTGGGCCAAGGTGAAGGCAGAGCTGCCCGTGAGACCACCAGGACTGCAGGTCCCTCATGCCCTGGGGCTCCCAGAGGCACCAGCCTCTCCCAGCAATTGCACGGTGCCTTAAGGGGGAGCCCTTTCTCCTGTCTTCCAGGCAGGGCCAGGATGGTGCACCGCGGGCGTGTGGAGCTCTGTCCCTGGCTATACCCCGTCTCCACCCTCTGACTCACCTCCGCCCACCCCCCTTTGCTGAGGGTCGGAGTGTGTCATCAGGGCTCACAAGGGCTTTTCCTACTGCTGCAAACTCAGAAACCAGGGCTGTGTTCTCCATGATACACACAAGAGCAGGTGCCACTCCACCCTCTGACTCACCTCCGCCCACCCCCCTTTGCTGAGGGTCGGAGTGTGTCATCAGGACTCACAAGGGCTTTTCCTACTGCTGCAAACTCAGAAACTAGGGCTGTGTTCTCCATGATACACACAAGAGCAGGTGCCCAGACGCATTAACCAAGGTTCAGATGTGGTCACTCATCAGGTCCCCGTGGACCCCGTGTGCTAATTGAATAGCACTCTGTGTCCAGACTCCCTGGGGTGCTGGTGAGGCTTCACCCTCAGATCTCATCAGCACCTCCCCCATCGTTTGGGATGGGGCACCGCCTCCCGGGCCCCTCGGAGCCTCTTTCCCCATCAGCAGTTCCCAGGTGCCTGGGGAGGGGTGGCCCGACTGCCGGCTGCTCCTCCTGGAACACGTTGAGAACTGTTATTTGGTTCCATTATCTGTAGTGGAAACATCCTGGTAGCAGAACGTGGCTGCCGCAAAGGTGTGTGCTATGAAAGCACGTCTGTGAGCAAAGGCTTTCGTGGCGGCAGTGTGAGTACACCGAACTTTCTGAGACTTTCTGCCGTTATCCTCTGCTGCCCCTTCATGTGTCTGCAGGTGCAGGAAGCAGGCTTTAAGAACGATTTATGGCAGTGAGCAGTACACCTGCCCGGTAACTTACTTCCTCTGCACGTCGGGAAGAGACAGCCGGCTATCGATTGTAACAGCAGTGCCTCCATCGTGAGCTCTTAAGAATGGTCACTTTTGAGCCAAGAGCCCTGGAAAGCGGATTGGCAGCCCTGAGAGGCGCAGGGGCCGTGCCAGGGCTGGGGACTGAGAGATAGAGCGGGGACAGCATCTCAGAATGGGAAAGAAGCCTCATCCACAGGCTGTGTTCTTTTTTCCCTCTGCAACAAATTACGAAACACAGTCGTGCACCGCAGAGAGACGTTTAGGCCAACATTGGACCGCGTGTACCACGGTGGTGCAGGAGGATTATCGTGGAGCTGAAAGATCCCCTCACTGGTGGTGGTGTAGCTGCCGTAGCTGGGTCGCAGCACAGTTGCTTTACTCGGTCTAGTGCAGCTTAAGTGTGCGGTGGTCGTAAAGGCTGCGGTAGCGTGCAAGGCTGCCCCGGACCTTCACACTCACTCACCGGCTCACCCAGAGCGACTCCCAGGCCGGCAGGCTCCATTCGTCGTACATGCTCTGTACAGGTGCACCATTTTTATCCTTTAATCCTTGCTTTTCCTGCACCTTTTCAAGGTTTAGGCATGTTCAGATACACAGATGTCACCGTTGTGTTGCAGTTGCCTACAGTGTTCAGTCCAGGAGCAGGCCCTGTGGTTTGTAGCACTCTGTGGTGTCCACACAACAACAAAATCACCTAATAACACATTCCCCAGAGCACATCCACGTCAAGTGATGCGCGACTGTGATCACAAAGGATGGAAAAAGGGCACAATGTTTAGAGCCAAATTTTAAAAAGAAAGAAAAGGCAACCTTTTAAACTTACAGGATTACATTAACGTGGTACTTAGAAGAAGTGCTGAGTGTGAATACTAGGAAATAAAGTATTTCTGAAAATAATGATGCAGGCTTTTTGTTTTTACCTCAAGAAGTTAAAAAGAATATTAGTGTAAACTCAAAGAAGAAGAAAGAATCTTGTGAAAGCCACAATTAATATCATTGTACAGGTCACATTAGACAGAAAGAACAAAGCCCAAACTGGCTCTGTAAACCAATTAACATAGAAAAATATCTGGTGGCATGGCTTGAAAACTTCAGAAGACACAGTAATATTAGAGATGAAACTATAGATCAGCACTGATGTAAATTCGCAGGAGAGCGTGATAGACAACTTCACTCAATTATCTGGAGAAAAGACTCGAGGTGAACTTTGGTAGAAGGAGGGAAAAATCTGCCCCGGGCCTTTGTATTTTTTTAAATATGGCTAGTAGAAAATTTAAATCATGCATGTGCCTTGCGTTATATTTCTAATGGGCCTTGCTGGTCTTGACTGAAAACCCAAAAGAATCTACAGAGAAACCGAGGGAGCAGTCAACGCTCCCGTTGCAGGTGACTCAAAACCTAGCAGGACGGGGCCGGGGCCAGGGGCACCACTTGGAACTGACCTACATCTCTTTGTCCTCTGGACACAAAACTCTACCTATTTGAAGTTTTTATTATTGCCAGTAACCAAAACAATGCATCTATTGATCATAAATCCTCTACAACTTTAGAACTGCTCATCCATTTCCCCCCATTTTCCAGCTGATCCCCTAAGGTCGTTTGTCACAAAAGGCACCATTCCTGAGCATCCACCCAGGGGGAGAACCAGACACCATTCTGTGCACCACCAGGACCTGTGTCTTACTTGTCACTGAGCCTCCCCTGTAATGCTCCTGGCTCTGCCATTGTCCTGACTGCATGTCCCTCCAGGTGTCCATCCTCACTCCCGAGCTGTAGGCAGCAGCACTGGCCCCTCCCCACAGAGCCCTGACCTAGACACATGGCGGCAGCTGGTCCTGCAGCCTTGGCCCTGCCCTGGGTGAGGCCTGGGCTGGGCTGAGCTTCCGCCCTTTCACCAGCCCAGGTCTCCTGGGGCTGGAAGGTCACCCCTGAATCCATCTTCTCTGTGGTCCTAGGTCCAGCCTTGCAAGCTCCATACCAACCACCCCACCACTTTGCAGATGGCTGGGGCAGCATAAGCTTCGGGCCCACGTCAGCAATCTCAGAGGGGGCAGGGAGGGCAGGATGACGGCACCGGGGAAGCTGGGGGTGGGGGCCATGGTTCTGCATCTCAGGTGCAGTGCTGCCTAGTGGGGTGCACTGTCTGGGTCAGAGCCGTATTGAATTTGCCTGTCATCCCCAGGCTGTCCCCTCAGTGTCTCTGGTAAGGTGGCAGCTCCCCTGGCTCTCTGCCCTGCAGGACACACAGGGTTCAGGCAGGTCTGGGGTGCCCAGCGCCGTCTCCCAGGGCTGCTTCCCCAAGAGGTGTCCATGCAGAGAGTGGAGCGGAGCTGGTGCCTGGACACAGAACCCTGGAATGACGCCACCCTGTCTCTCCAGGTGGCCTTCATGACGCTGACACTGTTCCCCATCCGGCTCCTGTTTGCCGCCTTCATGATGCTGCTCGCCTGGCCCTTTGCACTAGTCGCCTCGCTGGGACCTGCCGACAAGGAACCTGAGCAGCCCCTGGCCTTGTGGCGGAAGTAAGTCACTCATTTGTGGGTGTTCTGGGTGAGTGGGGGTGTCACACAGCCAAACGGCTGATTCCATCCTCATGGTGTCTTCGTGTCTGTCCAGCGTGGACCTGCCCATCTTGCCCTTCCCAGCCCAGTGTCCCTGGGGCTGCCCTCTCCCAGTGGGGACACTGCCATCCTCCTGTTTCCACATCCTGAGCACAGAGATCCCCCCACCATGGCCTCCTCTGCTCCAGAACCTGCTGGGGCTGCTTGTTGCCTGGGACTGAAGTCAAAGCTTCCCAGACCACCCTCATCTGGCTCTGTGACCTGTCCAGCCCTGTTAGCCCTCCCACCTCAAACCCTTGGCTCTAGCTCTGCCGATGGGAGTCCATCCCCACCCCAGGGCCCCTGGGCTGTGCTAACTGAGCTCAGGTGGGTCCCACCCCAACAGCCCCCATACAGAGGTACCTGGATCTCGTATGGGTGCTGGGGGAAGGGGGCGTCTTCCAGCTGTAAGTGCAGCAGCTCTGTTGGGAACCACCTCTGGGGCAGACGGCCACTGGGCATCACCTACTGGCCTGGTTTAATTTAAAGTGGGCTAAGTGTGAACTGCTTCTCACACCTTCAAAGTCCAGTGACTTTACATAAAAATCCGTGTCCGGCCAGTCTTGGCAAAGAGGTGCTTCTGGCTCCGATTGGCTGGAGCCAGGCACGGCCCAGCCCTCGGAAGCTGCGTGTTGCCCCCTGGCGCCGTCTCTGCAGGGCTGAGTTTCCTCCTTGCTCTGTAGACTGAATCTGTTTGTTGCTTTTAAGCACTGACTACAAATAAGCCACGGCTATCTGTAGATGGAT
>NW_007738044.1:77021-78014 GCF_000696425.1 Galeopterus variegatus
GAATCTGTTTGTTGCTTTTAAGCACTGACTACAAATAAGCCACGGCTATCTGTAGATGGATATGTTGTGAATATCTCCAAACTAAAGGTCCAGCACAGACCACAGAAAATTAAATCAAATCACAGAATTTCCTTGTTTCACTTAAATCCCTAAAGCTGTACCTTAACTTAAAGTACATGCCGTGAGTAAGTGCAGATATTGGGATGTCAGGTGTTTCGATGAGCGTTCCCAGTGTCCTAGAAGTCATTGTTCACGTCATGAGAGCAAGGCTCTAGCAACCCTCAGTGTGGTGTTAACGTCTCTGATCAGTCCTAAGGGTCCTGGAATAGCTTACTCAGAAACAGAAATATTAATAGTTTAATGGAGACGTCAGCAAAAAGGCCCACAGGCCGAATCTGGCTGCTGCCTGCTTTTGTAAATAAAGCTTTATCAGCACAGCCATGCCCCTGTCCTCATGTAACGTTTAGGGTTGCTTTCACAGAGAGCAGAGGAGTGGTGTGACCTGAGCCGTGTGGCCCACAACGCCGGGAATGCTCACTGCAGGTTTAGTGGATGTGTCTGACGTGCAGAGTTTATGGATAGGGACGCTGATCCCGGCCGGAGGCACGTGGGAGCCAGTACCTGCCTCTGAGTTTCAGCTCCCACTGACCCCACGGTCACGGTCAGATGCAGGAAACCAGTAAGGGTCAGGGTTTGCTGTGCTGCTGCGAGCAGGCAGTGCCTGGTCATGCTGGATGAGCATCTGGGTGCTGGGCCCTCGTGCCAGGTCTTGGACATCGAGCTGCCGGCTACCAGCGCTGACCGTGGTTGCTGGGAGAGTCAGGTCATGGCCACGTTTGGGTCTCCGTTTTCCCTTTCTGGGTTTCCTGAGCTCTCCTGGAAGAGCACGCTTTATCTTCAGTTTTGGTTTTGTTTGTTTGTTTGTTTGTTTGTTTGTTTGTTTGTTTGTTTGTTTGTTTTTAATGTTTTAACCATAAAATATGAGTTTGGTAT
>NW_007738044.1:78876-81553 GCF_000696425.1 Galeopterus variegatus
TTTGTTTGTTTGTTTGTTTGTTTGTTTTTAATGTTTTAACCATAAAATATGAGTTTGGTATCAAATATATAACCTAGCAAAATAAATCTAGACCAAATCAGAATCAGACTTTGAGTTTTGCTAGGTCAAGAACCCATAGCTAGAAAAGCAGAGATTTTGTAGTTTTAAACAGATTGCAGGTGATTTAGTTAAATCAGCACTTTTTGGTCTTAACGCCCCATTTCTTCCCCTGAGCTTCCCCTCCTCCTCTGATCCCTCCCACCACAGACATAAGAATCCTCACACACTGCAGACTCTGTCTTTCCAAAGGAGATGACCTGGGGCTGTTTTCCATTTTCCACAGGCTAACTCCTGGTGGCTTTTCTTGTGGATGAATAATTTATTTGGCTTTGTCAGGTAATAAATAGTCCACAGCACACTTTAGTTCTAACAGCCCCACTTCAAAGATGCTTTTATGTGTACCTGAGGTGCATCCGTGAAGTGTTCAAGGACAGTGAAACTGTGAGATTTCTCATGGCCGCAGTTTCATGAGCACATTGCGTGTCTGGGTCTGCAGAGACTAGCTGTGTAGCATTCTGTATGTATGTGTGTACATGTGTGTGACTCTGTGTGTGCATGTGTGTGTTTGTGCAAGTGCACGTGTGTGTGTTTGGATATATGTGTGTACATGCCTGAGTGTGTGTGTGCATGCACATCATGTGCATGTGAGTGTGCACATGTGTGTGCATGAATGTGTGTGTGAGAATGTGCATGTGTGTGTGCATGTATGCCTGTATGTGTATGTGTGTGCATGTATGAGTGTGTGTGCATGTGTACATGCCTGAGAATGTGCATGTGTGTGAGCATGTGAGTGCATGTGTGTGTGCACATTTGTGGTTGTGCATGTGGGTGCATATGTGTGTACATGCATGAGTGTGTTCATCTGTGTGTGCGAGTGAACGTGTCTTGGAGCATGCCTGTGTGCGTGTGTATGCACGTGTGTTTGTGAGAGTGTGCATGTGTGTGTATACACATGAGTGTGTGCATCTGTGTGTGTGATTGTATGGGTGTGTGTGCGTGTGTTGGAGCGTGCATGTGTGCGTGTGTGTGCTTGAGCTGCACATGCTGCCCCATATTGAGTCCCACCCGTGCAACCCTCATTGTCTCCATTCAGCAGCATTTATCGAATATTCGCTGGGTGCCCATCCCTGGGCTTGGTTGGATGCTGGAAGGGAACCTCTGCAGAGGGAAACACAGTATATAAAATCACCTTAGTCAGGGACACAGGTACTAGGAAAAAACAGGTTTCAAAATAACAGGATTCCAAGTGTACAGCATCCTGCCGAGTAGTAATTACACAGTCAGTGGTGACTTAACGTTGCTTCGTGCTGTGCACAGCTACACAGTTTTGAATAGACTGATGTTAGATTAAAGAGGATTTTTGCTAAAGGTAAGTTCGTGTCATTCCAACCTTCCTAAAATAAAAACTTAAGCTTTCAATGAGAAAATGACCCAATTTTGCAAAAGTCACTTACTTTAAGTTACTTTCAAAATGCAGTGTTGTAAAAACTGTAGCATCTTTTTGCAAAACCCAACTGTCTGCTGCTGCCTCTTTGACCACCCCGCTGAGTCCTGAGCAGGCGGGCACTGGAGATGCTCGGCTTACTGGACGAACTGAAGGAGGGTCCATTTCCCAAGCGCTCCATGCGATGTCTCTGTGCACATCAGCCTGGAGGTCACAGCTTGAACTTCTCTGCTCTCCTGGAAGCCGGCATCTCCTCCCCGTCTGTGCCTCAGCCTGGGACTGCCTCCACCAAGCAGGCGGCCTCACACACACCCCTCAGAATCAGGGCCCAGCACGTCCGACCTGCCCAGGGACCATCTGGCTGAGCCAGTCCTGCGTGGAGCACAGGGGCTGCTCTCTGTCCTCAATGCCCACTCCAGCAGGCATCCCTCAGCACACAGGCAGGCTGTCCCCTCCCACTGCAGCTCCGTGCCATCTGTGATCACCCTTACATAGCAGAACCACGTGAAATGGATAGATCCGTGGTCTCCATACATTCTTCAAAACTCAGGTGAATCGGGCTCTTGCCCCCCCTGACACACACACCTGCGTGTTCAGGGGACACAGGGCCTCCGTGGTCTCACCCCGGGGTTCGGTGTTAGGCTCAGGCTGTTTGTCCGTCAGCAGCACTGGGTGCTGCTACGCTCCCTTCTCCTGGACGCACCGTCTCCCCGCCTCTGGGGAGGGGACCTCCTTGGGGTGGGCCCCTCTCGGCCCTGTTCACTGCGTCTCTCTCTTCCCCTGACCTCTGACACCATGTGTCCTTCTTGGCTCTGTCCTGGTGACCTCAGCTGGTTCTGATTCAATGACCATCCACAAGCCAGCCGCTTGCAGACCTCTCCTCCAGCTCCAAACCTAGACCTTAGCTGCTGTGATGATCCCAAACCCAACATATCCAAAGCAGAACTTCCAGGCTCCCAACTCACCACCTGTTTGTTCTAGCTACAGCCCCCCGTCACCATCTGTGGAGACTCCATCGTCCTTCGAGGCCCCCAAACCTAGACCTTAGCTGCTGTTGATGATCCCAAACCCAACATATCCAAAGCAGAACTTCCAGGCTCCCAACTCACCATCTGTTTGTTCTAGCTACAGCCCCCCGTCACCATCTGTGGAGACTCCATCGTCCTTCGAGGC
>NW_007738044.1:82994-93249 GCF_000696425.1 Galeopterus variegatus
CCCCACCGTGAAAGGCTGCGTGAGAACGTCCCTCCCAGGAGAACATTCCCAGGTCACAGGCATGGGTGTTTTCCCCTCATATCCCCTGACTCCTCAGAATTATTTGCACATCCGCCTGTTTTGCATTTGGACTATACCTCCGTGTGTGTGTGTGTGTGTGTGTGTGTGTGTGTGTGTGTGCGTGTGCGCGCGCGCGCACGCGTGCACGTGCGCATGCATTACAGAATTTCAATATACCTTTCACTTGCTTGCTACTGTAAAAAACAAACTCTTGGCTTAGCCTCAGACTTCTCCAGCCTGTGGACATGTGCTGCTTCTGGAATTGGGCTTTCTTTCTTTTTTTTTTTTTTTAAAGATGACCGGTAAGGGGATCTTAACCCTTGACTTGGTGTTGTCAGCACCACACTCTCCCGAGTGAGCCACAGGCCAGCCCTGGAATTGGGCTTTCTTGAAGGAGGGTCCTGGAGCCCCCAGAACCTCCCCCCTGCCCGTGCTGTCCCCTGGTGGCTCCTGTCTGCTGTTGGAAATGCCTTTTGCATTCTCCTGGGATTGATCTAGCTGCTGGGCCTGGTTTTTCTTTTCTTTTTCTTATTCAAGCTTTTCTAGAGTTCCAGATTCTTTTCCCCAACAGAGGACTGCGGGAGGACTTTGGGCTCCTTTTCAGGTCTGCAGGGGCTTTATTCACAGTTTGACAAGTGGAGGATCGTAGGTTCGAAATCATGAGTCCTGGGAGCTTTGACGGTGTAGTTCTACTGCCTCCTCACGCCTGCAACTCTGGGGCTTGAGTGGCCTGTTTTTTCTTCCCTGGGAGGTTTTAGAAGCTTCTCTTTGTCCAGCCTGAATAACTTCCCCTTGTAACCTGAAGAACTCATGGAGGAGATTCCCAGGTGTGAGTCTATTATTTTTAGTTCATTCCCCTCAGCACCTTGACGTGGGCTGAAGGTCCGCGTCTTTCGTGACCTCAAAGAAACGGTTTCGTCAGTGTGTCCCTGTCTTCCCTTTTCCCTGCATGTTGGAGATTTCCCTCTCCTTGTTTCCCAGCCTTTCTTGTGAACTGGGCGTCCCTGCAGTGGGGCACATTTGACTTCCAGGAGTGGTTTTGGCCTCCATCCCTCCTGCAGCACCCCATCCTCCTTCACTCTGCCAGTACTCGTGTGTGGCGGACGTTTTTAGGCCCATCTTCTGATGCCGACACTGTCTCCTCGGGGTCCGTCCCCTGCCTTCCTCTCTGCCACGTGGCTGGTTCAGCTCACACATCTCAGGATTTCTGGGTGTCCACCTGTGTGAGGAATGTCGGACGGAGCGGGTTTTCCAGGACGCTGACAGAGGCCCCTGCCCTGTGGATGGAACACAGGAACTCTGGGCACCACGGGGCTGTTGCTGCTGCCTTGGCCTTGGGATGAGCAGGCGCTGGCCCAGCGCTCCACGGCAAACAGAGCTTTCCTCCAGGGCCGTCATCGATGCCAGCCATCCAGCTGTTCCCTGGGGATAGTTTGACTAGGTATAAAATCCCACCAAGCTCTTTAGAGAAGAGCTGTCGGGGCTACCTGCCCATCCCCAGTCCATTTCTGCCGAGTCCTGTCTGGCCTTCTGATCTGAGGGGTGGTGGGTGTGTCTCTAATAGAGTGACATGTGTTTCCCACTTCTTCCCAGCTCTCCCCTCCCCCCCGCCTCTGAGTCTGCCTTCCTGGGACTGGCTGCTGTTCCTGCAGGCTCCCCGGCAGCCTCGTTTGTTTCTCCCTCCTTATGCATCACTTGTTATCCATTGTCTTATTTATTTACATGCTTTTATTGTGAAAAATAATGTTCATACAGAAAAGTGCATTTAAAAATGTTTAGTTGAACAAGTAATTAAAAAGCGCATGCCTGTGCCATCACACCCAGCTTCAGAAACACAGCATCAGTGTCAGGTCCCCAGAGTCCCAGTTTGTAGCCACGCGGTACTTGTTTACCATGTGGACAGGTGACGGTCTTTTCACAGTGGCTCCTGGAGGGCTCTGTGCCCTTCCAGTGATTGGCCGCTGCTCTGATCCGTCTCTCGAGAGGACTTTTAAGCCCCTTGGGAAAATCAGTTGAGTAAGGTTTTAGTCTCTTGTTTTTATGTGCAGTGATTTTTCCCAATTTGGTCACCCACTTAACCTGGTGGCAGAATGGGACTTGGCTCTTTTTATTTTGTAGAAAAACAAAATTTATTGCTTACAGGTTCTGAGGTTGGAAGTCCAAAGCTCAGGGAACACATCTGGTGAAGGCCTTGGTGGTGGTGACAGTGACCCAGAAGTCTCATATGGCAGATGGCAGAGCAGAGAGAGACTCTCACATGCTCTCGTTTGAAAGCCCTCAAAACCACACCCCTGACCACCATTACTAATCCGTTCACTGTGGCAAGGTCCTACAACCTAATCACCGCTTCAAGGCTCCACCTTTCATTACTGTAATAAGACTTCCCACCTTCTTTACACTGTCACAGAGGGGACTAAGTTTTAGGGGGATATTCAAGCCAAGGCGTTCTGCCCCAGGCCCCCTAAACTCATGTCCTTTTCACATACAAATATATTCATTTTGTCCCCAAAGTCTTAACATGTTCCAACTCAAAAGTCCAACGTTCAGAGTCCCATCTGTGAAATCAAAACAAGTTATTTACTTCCATGATACAATGGTGGGACACACATAGGGTACATATTTCTGTTTGAAAAGGGAGAAATAGGCCAAAAGAAAGGGATAACAGGTCCTAAGCAAGTCCAAAACCCAGCAGGGCAGGCACTGAATCTTAAAGCTGGTGAATCATGTACCGTGACACCATGTTTCATGTCTTCTGCATGCTGGTGTGGGGGTTGGGTCCCCAAGTCCTCAGACAGCTCTGCTCCTGTGACTTTCCTGGTCTCAGGTGATGCTTCAGCTCTTGCAGGCTGGTGTTGCTGGCTGGTAGCAACACAGGTCTGGGTCTCCATGGCAGTCCCAGTTCCATGGCTCCACTGGGCATGGTGCTGATGGGGTTTACCTGCTTCAACTCTGACCCCATGTTTCCTCTTGGCGTTGCTGTAGTGAAGATTGTATGTGGTGAATCCACCTCTGTGACAGATCTCTTCCTGGGCCCCCAGACTTTTCCATACATCCTTTGAAAACGGGGTGGAGGCTCCCAAGCCTCCACAGCTCTAGCATTCTGCAAGCCTGCAGACCTAACATCACATGGATGCCACCAGGGCTTCCAGCTTGTATTTTTCAAAGATTTGGGTCCAGCCACACCTGGGGCCAATTTAGCCACAGCTGGAGCAGCCAGAGCAGCTGGGGTGCCAGTGCAGGGACCAGCATTCTGAGGTGGCCCTGGGCAGCGAGCCCATGCAGGGTGCCTCGGGCCTATTCCCCAAGCCCATGCTCTCTCCCTAGGCCTCTGGGCCTGCAATGGAAGAGGCAGCCTCAAAGATCTCCAAAACGCCTTCACAGTCTTGTTTCCCTTCTCTTGGTAAAAGTGTGACAGGGCTGCACCATTGCAGGCTTTTAGCTTCTCTCCCACATGGCCAGGCTGATAGTTTCCCGATTTTTTGCCCTCTGCTTTCTTTTGAATGAACGTCTTTTAAGTAAATTCCTGCTTCATGTTATGCCTTTGCACAGTGCAGGCTGTTACAAGCAGCTGCGTGACTTCCTGAATGCTTGATGCTTAGAAGTTTCTTCTGCCAAATACCCTGATTCGGCACCTTGAAGTTCCATGTTCTATAACTTTGGAGCATGAACAGAATGTGGCCAAGTTCCTGGGCAGTTTATAGCAAGGGTGATCTTTGCCCCAGTTTCTGGAAATCTCCTTATTTCTATTTGAGATCTTCTCAGAATGGCCTTTATTGTCCATATTTCTATCAGCATCTGCTCACCACCATTTGACCAGCACCTATGCTTTTTCTAGCCTTTTCTTCCAAATTCCTCCAGACTCTCCTCAACACCCAGTTCCAAAGCCACTTCCACATTTCCAAGTGTTTAAGTAACACCCCAACTCTCTAGTACCAGTTTTCTACATTAGTCCACTTCTGTTGCTTTTAACAAAATTACCTGGAATGGGTAATTTATAAAGAAAAGGAAATTTATTGCTTACAGTTTCAGAGGCTGGGAAGTCCAAAGTCCAGGGAACACATCTGGGGAGGGTCTTGGTGGTGACAGCAACCCAGGGTCTCACAGGGCAGTTTGGTAGAGCAGAGAGAGAGAGAGAGTTGTCTCTTGGTGAGGGTGGATCCTCCCCTCTGTGCACTCAGGTGTGAGCAACCTGTGGCTTCTTGCTGTCCGAGGGCCACTTGCCACGTGCCACTTCAATGACGTGTTGAATCGAGGCCTTTTGTAGTTTGTTAGAGATTATTATAAAAGGGATCAAAGTGCGTAAATTCTCATATATTTAAAAAGGAAATAAATAGGAAACAAATTCAGTAAATCTAGGCTAATTTTTACTTTATTTTCTGTATTTACTGTCCATCAATTTCATCCAGAAGAATCTCACTTCATGGCGTGATGCCTAGTTTGGGAACCTTGGTTTCCTGTAGGAAATGACACCAGGGAGGCTTACACGCCGGCCTCTGCGCCTGTTCTCCTTCTGGGCTTTCCTCTTATTTTAATGTGCACTGCGGAGGTCTTAATGATTGTTTCCACGTAAAAGCGATAGGATTCTGGTAGATAAGTTGCTAACATTTAAGGTGTAGGGGTCTTTAGTTCTGGCACGTGGCTTATTCTGTGGATGTTCCGAGTCCCATGTCATTTGAATGCTGGTGTGCACTGTAGCAGAGACCAGGACACGGAGCCCTTCCACATCCCTGAGCAAACCTGAGTGGAGAAGCCTCCAGCTGAGCGTGGGACGCAAGGGAGAGAAGTGCAGCGTCCCTCCTGCCTGCGGCCGGGCGTTGCAGCAGCGGCTCCTGCGGGCACAGACCGGCCACGGCCACGCCCTGGACGCCCTCAGCAAAGGCTGCAGCCTGGGCTTCCTGTGTTGTGTGTGGTTGCATGTGCGTCCCGCAGCCCCTGCACCATGTGACCCAGCCCCTCTTTTGCAGGGTGGTGGACTTCCTGCTCAAGGCCATCATGCGCACCATGTGGTTTGTGGGTGGCTTCCACCGCGTGGCCGTGAAGGGGCGGCAGGCGCTGCCCACAGAGGCGGCCATCCTCACGCTGGCACCACATTCCTCCTACTTCGACGCCATCCCTGTCACCATGACAATGTCCTCCATCGTGATGAAGGCAGAGAGCAGAGACATCCCAATATGGGGAAGTGAGTGAGCCCCTCGCCCCGCTGGGAGTGAGCTCCCTGCTGGGAGTGGGTGAGCCCCCCGCTGGGAGTGGGTGAGCCACCCACCGTGTGGCAGAGCCTGTCCACGCAGGTCACATGAGAACACGGGGCCGGTCCACACAGGCCGCACCCACACAACACAGGCACCTAGCCTTGCGCCCCACTTCTTTTCCTTGTGGTTTTCCTCTGTAGCAGTGACTGTTGTGATTTTCATTAGCACCCGGGTGCCCTCAGATACCATCACAAGTTCAAGTGCTTATTCTAGTTCCGTTTAGCAAGGATGGCTAACCTTTATCAGACAGACGTCCTAGACGTCTTTGGGAGCAGCTCAGGAGGGTGTCCCAATGCACTAGTGACTGCACTGTGAATCCAGGTGTGTGAGCGTCCTGCCGTAACACATCACCAAAGCTGCTGGCTTAATAAGGCAGAAATCCATCCCCTCTCATTCTGGAGAGCAGAAATCTGAAATCAAGGTGTGGCAGGGCCACACTCCCTCCAGAGGCTCCAGGGGAGGACCCTTCTTGCCTCTCCCTGCTCCTGGTGGCCTCAGGTACTCGGGGCTTGTGGCCGTGTGGCTCCAGCCTCCGCGGGCACACAGCCTCACAGCCTCTTCCCTCTGTGTCTCTCTTCCATGTGTCTTATAAGGACACTGGTCACCGGAGAATCCAGGATGATCTTGGCTTAAGATTCTGAACCAGTTACATCCGCAAAGACCTTTTGTCTAAATAAGGCCACGTTAACAAGTTCTGGGGATTGGGACATGGGCACACTTTGGGAGCCACTGTTGAGCCCACAGCACCATTGCTCAGTGCGAGCTGCCGGGAGCCCTGGACCAGCTAGTTGCGCTGTCCCCTGACATGGCAGATGAAGACACCTGTCCCCCCCGCCCCAGCAAGTGTCTGTCCTCGCGGTGCCTTCACAGGATCTGCTGGCCCTGCCTGGCCCCACATCCCCGACGGTGCCTCCATCGCCGTCTCTGCTGCCTTTGAGCACCGTGGTCAGGACAGGTGCTGGGCAGGGCTGGCAGTGAGTGCTGCGTGGGCAGAGGGGCCTCACCCTGAGCCACCTGCTCCAGCTGCCTCCCCTGCGTTTCTGTGTCACCTAACACCATTCACGTTCATGTGACACTTACATAGAGAAGACTGTGTATGTTTTATTTTGTCTTTCTAATAAAAGGAGTGTTGGGGGGTCTGATTTACAAAACAGATGCTGAACAATGTCCATTCGCTTGAGCGTGGACTGGGTGTTTCTGGTCTAGCGAGGAGCAGTTTTTCTTGCTGTGGGATGAAGTCAAGTAGCTCACGCGTCTGGTGTCGAGGGCGCGTCTCCTGGCGCGGCCCCCGCCCCTCGGCCAGCTCCTCCTTCCCTCCCTGCGTGGAAGGCTCGAGCAGCGCTCACCTGATTCTTCTTTCCTGTCCCGCTCGAACCACCTAGAGCCTAAGAGGAAGCATGAGTTTTTTTAACAAACGTCTTGCCACCAAGAGCCCCACGTCGCCTTCCGGCTGTTGCAGTCCGTTCGAGCTGCTGTAAGAGAATGTCGTACCCTGGCTGGCTTGTAGACAACGGAAATTTATTTCTCTCAGTTCTGGAAGCCAGAGTCCAAGGTCAAGGCGTGGCAGACCGGGTGTCTGGTGAGGACCCGCTTCCTGGTTCACAGAGGGCGCCTTCTCCCTGCGTCCTCACATGGTGGCAGGGGAGCGCGAGCTCTTGGGGCCTCTTTTAGGAGGACACTGATCCCACTTATGAGGCTCCACCCTCCTGACCTCATCACCTCCCAGAGGCCTCACCTCCTAACACCATCACCTGGGGGGTTGGAACTTCAACGAGGGACTTTGGGCAGGACACATCCAGTCCATCGCACTGTCCACTGAGGGTTGCAGCCATGGTGGGATAGGAAAACTGGACATGAGACAAGGAAGCCCCCAGCCTGGCACACTGGGCACCAAACCCTCGGGAGCCAGCGGACATGTCGACCGTGGCCAGTGCTGGTGGAGGCAGGAGGCTGGTGCCAGGCAGCGACTCGTGTGGTCTGTCTGCACGTGGTAGGACTGGAGGTCTGTGTGGCCCCCGTTAGGGCTGCAGGTTCGAGGTCTGGACTCATAGCTCTGACCACTCTCCTGCCCCCAACCAGCCAGGGAAGCTTGAAGGAGCCTGGGCAAGCCCACCACAGACACGCTGCCGTCCCAGCTGCTCTCCTCCCCCCGGGAAGGCCATGTTGGTGCCACCTCAGGGAAGCACCTGCAGCTCACCAGGCCCCACCAAAGAGACTGCAGAGACTCGAGGACACGGTCGGTCAGCAGCAAGGGCAGGCACAACACAGGGTTTGAACCTGGTCATCCAGGCCGGCTCCTGCACTCCTGCTGCCTGTTGCACTGACTGAGCTGCCATGGCTTGTCTGTCTCCTGCGGGATAAACCAGACGCTGATGCCGACACACTTCCTGATCACGAGGAACATTTGTAACAGCCAAGTAGGGGACATTCCCCTGCTGTGGGTACCAGGATGGCTCAAGACCTCCTGTTTGTTACTTAACCCACTCCCTTCTCTGGAGGCAGGTGCCCTTCTCTCTGTGCATATGGCCGGTTGAGGAGCCAGCCACACCGACCCATGGCCGCAGCACAGGCAGGTGGCCAAGGATGGGTTCGAACCCAAGCAGGCAGCAGCAGAGTCCCCACCCCTGTCCACAGCATGCACAGCCACTCTGGTAGCATTCCAGATGCCTCCGCATCTCCGCCGAGGTCTACTGCAAACCCAGCTTCTGTAGCACAGGTCCCCTCTGCACCTGCTCCCGCCCGAAGCGTGCCAGCCTCCAGGTCTTTCTCGAGGGAGGCGCATGTCCTGCTCACACAGTGGATTTGGGGAAGTGGTGTGGTTGAAGTGTCACAACAAGGTGTTTGGAGGTTGGATGGGTCAAGGGTGAGTTCTGTTGGTTCAAGACGCTGGGCACATAGAGCTGGCTTCCTCGGCTGGGAAGTCGTCTCTGATGCTGTGGATGAGCACTTTGAGGCTCGTCCTGAGCATGAAATAAGAGTCTCCAGCTCACCGTTCCAGGCAGCCGGGGTCCAGCTGAGAGGCCAGCGTGGAGGTGGACAGTGCAGACCACGTGTAGTCTTGACCCTGTGAGTGATGTCACAGATCCTCTGTGGGGACATAAACTGGCTGTTCTGGGGCCATGGGTTACGAAAGTGAGAAGGCACACCACCTGAGACCCAGGCCCCGAGCAGGCAGAGGCAGCCCCCTTCCTGACGGAGCTTCCTGGAGGGGGTTTGAGATCTAGACCGTGTGGCCAGGAACTGAGAGCCTACTCTTCCAAAGAAAGGATTATATACCACGCGCCTGGAAAGTCAAGGCGAATTCCAGGAATTTTCTGAAAACCAGGCAGAGGCATGATAACAAGGAAATTTGTGTTCACGTTAGTGATCTGAAGCGTCAGCACAAACCCTGGGACATGGGGGGGCGTGGTCCCTGGTCAGAGGGGACTTGGGGTTTTGCAGAGATCGTGTCTGTTCTGTGTCCTTCCTTTGTGGTTTTAAGGCTTCAGGCTGTGAGTGTCAGCATTTCTGGGACCTTCTGGGGCGGGAAGCTGTGGTCACCATCATTCACACACACCTTGGCTTTGACCACCAGGTAGAATCCTCGCAGATCTTGCGTACCCGTCCACGCCCCAAGGCCAGGGTGTGGGACGCCAGCCCTGCTGGGCTCTGGGTCAGAGCTGGGCGCCAACGGCCCCACCGCCATGAGGAGGGATAGTCACCGCTGTGTGTGCTGTGTGCAAGGCGCTCTGTCAAGCCTTTGTGTTTCTGGTCATAGTGTGGACAATTTGCAGACCTGAGTGAAGGGACGGTGACAAGCAATCTACTAGAAATTCAAGCTAGGCTTCAAATGCGGCACACCCCACCTCCTGTTCCCCGCCTCCCCGGTTTTCAGCATGCCTGGCAGGGGCGCTGTCCTCCGAGCGCTGCTGACGTCCCCTCCCCGCCACCGTGAGCCTGGGATGTGTGCTGATACCGGAGCGCAGCGCCGTCTCCCACGGCTTCCAGCGTGTCGTAGCTTCCAGCCCCTCTTTGGAGACGTTGACAGTTCACAACTTCTCTGAAGAGATGAGTGTTGAATATATTCAAAATATTTTCATTTTAAATTTATGAATACTGACTAGAGTGCTCAACCCTGTGAATTTTTTAATTTTTACATTACCATTTTCTTGCAGTCGCCTTTATTCTATACATGCCCGTCTACTTATGAAAAGTGAGTCTGGTGCTCACACAGCAGAAAGGTGAAGGAATGCCGTCACTGTCCCGCTGCGGGACGGCCGTCCAGCTCCTGCCACACACGGCATGCCGAGGCCCTTCCCTCCACGGGACCCACGGGGGCCGGGGCTCCTTCTGCCCTGGGAAGCAGCTGCCCAGGTGTCAGGTCCTGGACTGGGAACACTCATCGGGTGGCCCATCTGAGACGTGCAGCCTGGGGTTTCGCTCAGAGGGTCGGTGTTGCCACCGGGGCCCCCGACAGCTGCTTCCTGTCTCCTGCGTTCATCCTGGGACCCCCTGAGAACTGTGGCGTGCCTTCCACGTCGATTTTCTCTTCTTTGCCGTTATGGACAGAAAAGGGAAACTTCGGAAACCTCGCCTCTTCAGAGACACAGACCGGCGATGAGACTATGGAGGTGAAGCTCCAGGCCCCTGTGCGCTGCCCCGGAAGACAGGCCGGCTCCGGGCAGACCAGTGAGGAACGCGACAGGCTGAGCGGTCGCGCCGTCGGTGCCCCCACGTCCCTGCTTCCCTCTCCTCCTGTCAGGCGTTTCTAGCGGCGTCAGGATAATCAGAGAGTAAGGGCAAGATCGTTGCTAGAAGGTGGAGCAGCAAAGTGACTGAAAGCCTAGGAAAAATGAGATCGCCAAGACCCACGTGTATCTTCAGGGTTACAAGAGGGTCTCGTGGGCCCCACGGGTCATTGTGAGACAGAAGGAATGTTCTTCTTTTTAAAATGGGTTTTCTCTTTG
>NW_007738045.1:0-9878 GCF_000696425.1 Galeopterus variegatus
CTTACTTATCTGATCCCTTCACTAGTCTGTAACTTCCATATAATCCAAGATTTCTGCTGTTCCCCCTCCCCCTTCTGTACTTCCTGCATCCAGAATAGAGCATGGCACACTATAAGTGATCAAGAAACTTTTTTTATTGAGTTGGTAGATTTGCTACTAAGTATGGAAACTGTATCCAAGAGCATTGAAAGTCTTAATATTATACAGCCTTCAACCATATTTTTACACTTCAAAATAAATATATAGATGTCAACAGGCTCACAATATAACAACTCAAACCAGCTCAAGATATAATAGGTAAAAGATCCACTCAAATGTTAATAAAAAATATCTTAAAAACAGGATATGATTTCAAAATTTAGTACGCGAGAGGGTTAAATGGAAATGATAAGAAAATTGAATGGAAAATTCACTCATGAAATGGAAGGAATAAATATTATAAATATGACAATACTTCTTTAATTAATACATGTTTAGCACAATTCCAAACAAAATCCCACTGAATTTTATTTTCAAAAATTTACGCAAATAAGAATAAAATAAAAACCGATGTTAAGTACTACAAAGGATATGTTTGAGGTGCTGTGAGGGCATTTAACATAGGATTTCCTGCCTTAGCAAGGAAAGTTGGGAAAAGAATTCCTGAGTAAGCGATGGTTGAACTTAGTTCTGGAGAAGGAAGATTGCGAGCGAAGAAGGTGAAAGTGGTTGGGGGTTGAGAAACAGCGTCTAGGGACAGCAATTTGCAGGAATGTTTAATGACATAAGAAAGTGTTTATACTACTTAGAAAAGCACAAGGTAGGGCTGGCCCGGTGGCGCACTGCTACAGTGCGCCGCTTGGGAGTGCGGCGGCACTCCTGCCTAGGGTTCAGATCCCACATACAGACCGGTTCCCGCTCACTGGCTGAGAGAGGTGCAGGCGCAACACCGAGGGTTGTGATCACGTTGCCGGTCCGGTCTGGTACGGGCACGACACTGAGGGTTGCGATCCGTTGCCGGACACAAAAAAAGACAAAAAGGAAAAAAAAAAGAAAGAAAAGCACAAGGTAACCTGTATATGTCCCCAATTTTATTTACATTTAGAAGGAAACACTAAGATGGCAACAGGGGTTGTGGCTTAGGGATGGGATTGTGAGTGATGCTTAGTTCCTTTTTTATCCTTTCTATATAACTTCTCAAATATAATACAAAAAGCATGTTCTATTTTACATTAAAAATGCCACAAAATCGAAAGTTTTTTGGCTGATTTCAAATGCATTTTTCTTGTCCATAGGTATTAAATAAAAACTACAGCTAACACTGAGTTAAGCTCATTCATTTGGTGTATGAGGAACATCCATTTGTTTATTAACCTATCAAATAGCCTATTTAGTTATTTTTTCTATATATCATAGTACTAATAAGCCACTCCACATCAGGCTTTGGTGCATGATTAATGTGTCAGCATGAAGGTGCTGTAGTGGCCTTTGGCATTTTGTTGCTAAAGGTNGGGATCACCACACCCTTAAAGGCCTTGATTAAATAAAGGGTTCTGGGCAGGGAGCGAGGTAGATAAGTGATGAGATAAGATAACACTTAACCTCCCGATAGGCAAGAGTCAGCAAAGAGATGCTAAAGCAG
Source organism: Galeopterus variegatus (assembly GCF_000696425.1). Classification (NCBI taxonomy): domain Eukaryota; kingdom Metazoa; phylum Chordata; class Mammalia; order Dermoptera; family Cynocephalidae; genus Galeopterus; species Galeopterus variegatus. The sequence continues at coordinate 1,622 of NW_007738045.1, forward strand.
GAGGTGGAATAAAAAGAGAAAGGCAGGACATAATATATAAAAAACAATTCCCAATGCCAAAGAATATTCAAAACAAAATTTCATGCAAATAATACTATGTATTCCTTGGGCAAAAAATATAAAGTGAATATATTTAAGATGCTTTCAGTTAGAAATAAAGGCATAATTTCCATTAAACTAAATTACAAAGCAAAAACAAAAAACAGATCAATATGAAAAGAAGTAATTTTAAATAGTGTTGTAAAGTACAGTCACTGAAATTAAAAATGAAATTAGGAAATTTGTAGCTATTATTGAGGAATTCAGTGGCAAATAGTTGAAAAAGACAATATATATATATATATGCATAGTTTAAAAATATGACAGCAGTTGGGCAATGTGAGGCTAAACTGAGAGCCTCCAGTATATATTTAAAAGTATATCCAGAAGAACTGAATGGTGGAAGAGTAGTATTTGAACACAAAATTGCTGAAACTTTACCAGAAGAAATACTTTTAATAGGAAAAGTTAGTTATAGGCCAATCTCTTATGACCATGAATGAACATAAGATATTTAGAAAACTGAATCCACTGGTATATATAAAAGATAATACATATATAATCAATTTGGGTTTATTACAGTAGTGCAAGGTGTTTATAACTATAGAAAAATCAATCAATATATTTTGCCATACCAACAAAATAAAGAAAAAGCCCATAATTACCTCAAGGGATGCATAAAAGTATTTCATAAAATTTGTAATAATCATGAAATAACTCATAAAACTTGGAGGAGAAGGGAACTGGTGATTTTAATTTTCATCCAAATGATCATTCTGATTATGCTCCTAGTTCCTGGACTTTCTCCTCCAAAGATCACGTGCTCCATCTCCCTTAGCCACACTCTGTGATGTGCTCTTCACTTTGTCATAACCAACACACACAGCCCTTCCTCATTCCACACATCCTACTTTCTGACCACAGCTCTCACCCCTTTGGGATGCCTTCAATCCAGTCAGCACCTTTCAGCCTTCAACGCTCCCACACTTTAGCTGCTATCCCCCTGCCCTTCATGTCCTCTCTTCCCATCTTACTCAGCTTGGATTCCATGTTTAGCTTTGTACAATTCATTCACTCAACAATTATGTATTATCAGGTGCCATTTTGGGTACTTGGTGGCACATTTGCGACCAAGATCATTCTCTTACATTTATGCTCAGCTTTCTCATCTCTTGTTTACTTCAATATCTTCATTTGGAAAGATCACACTTGAGTTAAATAGAATTCAGTCGACATCCCTGCTCATGCCTATGACCTGCATATAAAACGATTTCATCTTGTCTCATGGATTCATTACCATCAATATGCTGACAGCTCCCATATTTTTTTCTCCAGCCTGAACCCATGACCCATATATTCAACTGACATGATATCTCTCATTGAATGCCTAATAAGCAGTGCAGAATTAACAGTGCCAAGGCAGATTTCTTGATAACATTTCCTCTCCAAGCCAGCTCCTTTAGTCTTCCACATCTATGTTAATAGCAACTCCAGTCACCTGGTTTCTTTGGTAAAAAAAATTTTGAGTTGTCCTTATGCCTCCATTTTTACCCCCTAGGCATGAAATCAGCAAACGCTGGCATCATTATATTCAGAATTCAAATCTACCACCTATCATTCTCTCCACTGCTCTCACCATGGACCATGTCATCCTGATATCTTACCTGTATTGCTAAACATGTCTTTCCATGTTAACTCTATGTTTCGCCTTACTGTCAAAATTATCTATAAAGAGCAGTTTGATGTCCAGTGGATCCTATGTACTTTCTATATAATTAAAATTTGGTATCACTCATATGTGGTAATTAACAGATTAGCTAAAAATAATAATTGCTTAATGCAAAAAGTGAGTTTCTCTGATTATTCCAGACAAAATAAACTAATATAAGTTTATATTGTTTTCATTTTAAAAACTAATATTCACCATTGCCCACAATGTAGACTACGCTTGCACAAGCTGCAAAATATTCTGGAAATATATTTTAATTAACTATGACTCAAAAAGATTTCAACTTCAATATTCACAGAAAGTATACAACAAAAAGGATGCCAAACTGTTTAGAATTGTCTGCTTAAATAAATTTTCTATACCGCTCTTATTGATTTATTATAAAATTGCATTTTCTTGATAAATACTCAGAAATAAATTACAGTCGAGTAATTAAAAAGAGAATAAGAAGTATCCTAATTGTTAGGAACACAATGGTTAGTCTCTTACTGCTAAATAAAATCATAAAAGCAAACTCATTGAAATAACATGAGACATCATTAGCTAAAGAAAGTTTTGAGAATAAAATACACAAGATTAAAATCAGAGTTGTTCATCTGACCAAAGTGAAAATAGCTCTGACAAGAAACGAATAACTTATGTAATTTACTTTTTGCTCATGCTATTTATTAATGGAAATTACTGCAGTTATGTAGCATGGAGTAGACTGGGTTGACAGATGGAAGAAATGTAAAATGTAATATGTCCCAGGACATATTATATTAAATTTTCTTTCAAGTTATTTTTAATTTATTTATGATATTATCAGCTTTGAATTAGTCTCACTTATTAGAAGAAATATAAATAATAGCAAATGTGAACCATTTTATGCATCCTAATATATTTTAACTTGGATGATGCCAGGGACCATACATGCCTTTTAAATCATTATATCTCAGAACCTGACAAATAAATATATGTTGGGTTAAATTTTTCTTATTACTATCACCATTGACAAATATCTAATGAGTAAAATATCAGCTAATATGCTTAAGAATACACAACAATTTCCTCAAGAATTTATATCTGCACCCTGTACATGTCCACTGACATCCAGATGATATACCACTGCCTACTTCATATCTGCCTACTTGAATGCTTAATAGGCATCTCCAGTTTAACAAGTTCAAAATAGAATTCCTGATTTTCTTCCCCAAACTCCTCCTCAGAAGCTTTACCATCTCATTTTATGTCAACTACATCCTTGTTCAGGCCATAAGCCGTGAATACTTTTAGCTGTGTTTCCAATTACATATCAAAAATTTGACCACTTCTCACCACACCTCTTTCTAACACCCTACTTCAAGCCACAGACATTTCTTGTCTGGATTACTGAGACTATTAACTGACCTTCCTGGTTACCCTCTGTAGTCTAGTTCTCAACAGGACAGCCAGAGTAATCCTCCCAAAACTCGGCTCATGTCATTCTTATGCTCAGACGCCTACTCCTGTCCTACTCACTGTAAAATCCAAAGTTCTTCCATTGGCCCAGTGAGCTCGACATAACCTGCCTCTCTCTCACTGTTACTTTTGTGACCTCATGTCACACGACTCTTCCTCTAGCTCACTCTGCTCCAGCCACACTGGCTTTGTTGCTGTTCCTAGAACACGGCAGCTATGTTTCCATCTCAGACTTGAGATGGAAACACTTTGCACTTCTATTTTGTAATGCTTTACCCCTTGATATCCACAAAACAAGTTCCCTCACTTCCTTTAGGACTTTTCTGACCATCCTATTTGTTGTCTGAATGTTTCTCCCCAAAATTCATATGTGGAAACACTAACTTCCAAGGTGATGATATTAGAAAATTGAACTTTTGAAGGGTGATTGGATACTGAGGGTAGAGACTTCATGAATGAGATTAGCACCCTGATAAAATAGGCCCAAGGAACTCATTGCCTCTCCCACCATGTGAGGACACAGGAGAAGTTGTCATCTATGACCCAGAAAGCCCTCATCAGACACCGATTCTGTCCGCACCTTGATCTCGGACTTTTCAGCCTCTGGAACTATGAGAAATAAACTTCTGTTGTTTATAAACCACCCAGTTTATACTATTTTGTTATAGCAGCCCAAATAGGACTAAGACACTATTTAATATTAAAATCCACACCCCCAAAGTACCTTATTCCTCTTTTCTGTTTTATTTTTCTCTATAGAACATATCAGCATGTAACATAATGTAAATATTACTTACTTATCTGATCCCTTCACTAGTCTGTAACTTCCATATAATCCAAGATTTCTGCTGTTTCCCCCTCCCCCTTCTGTACTTCCTGCATCCAGAATAGAGCATGGCACACTATAAGTGATCAAGAAACTTTTTTTAATGAGTTGGTAGATTTGCTACTAAGTATAGAAACTGTATCCAAGAGCATTGAAAGTCTTAATATTATACAGCCTTCAACCATATTTCTACACTTCAAAATAAATATATAGATGTCAACAGGCTCACAATATAACAACTCAAACCAGCTCAAGATATAATAGGTAAAAGATCCACTCAAATGTTAATAAAAAATATCTTAAAAACAGGATATGATTTCAAAATTTAGTATGCGAGAGGGTTAAATGGAAATGATAAGAAAATTGAATGGAAAATTCACTCATGAAATGGAAGGAATAAATATTATAAATATGACAATACTTCTTTAATTAATACATGTTTAGCACAATTCCAAACAAAATCCCACTGAATTTTATTTTCAAAAATTTACGCAAATAAGAATAAAATAAAAACTGATGTTAAGTACTACAAAGGATATGTTTGAGGTGCTGTGAGGGCATTTAACATAGGATTTCCTGCCTTAGCAAAGAAAGTTGGGAAAAGCACTCCTGAGTCGGTTCTGGAGAAGGAAGATTGCGAGCGAACAAGGTGAAAGTGGTTGGGGGTTGAGAAAGAGCATCTAGGGAGAGGAATTTGCAGGAATGTTTAATGACATAAGAAAGTATTTATACTACTTAGAAAAGCAGAAGGTAACCTGTATATGTCCCCAATTTTATTTACATTTAGAAGGAAACACACTAACATGGCAACAGGGGTTGTGTCTTAGGGATGGGATTGTGAGTGATGCTTATTTCCTTTTTTATCCTTTCTATATAACTTCTCAAATATAATACAAAGAGCATGTTCTAGTTTACATTAAAAATGCCACAAAATCGAAAGTTTTTTGGCTGATTTCAAATGCATTCTTCTTGTCCATAGGTATTAAATAAAAACTGCAGCTAACACTGAGTTAAGCTCATTCATTTGGTGTATGAGGAACATCCATTTGTTTATTAACCTATCAAATAGCCTATTTAGTTATTTTTTTCTATATATCATAGTACTAATAAGCCACTCCACATCAGGCTTTGGCACATGATTAATGTGTCAGCATGAAGGTGCTGTAGTGGCCTTTGGCATTTTGTTGCTAAAGGTGGACTTAGCAAAGTCCAGCAAGATGTATTTGCCAATCCTATGAAAACACAATATAAACTGTAGAGTCACCAGTGCATATAGCAGCAAATAAAGTATAACTGTATTCAACTCACATACTTCAGGTAATAACAGCATAGTTTATTATCATTGCAGGTGCAGAAACCTGCCAACATTTCAGCCATCTGGGCTTCCTCAGGGCAGTATACAAGTAAAATATGTGAATGAAATATGTGAGTTGAATTCAGTTTTATTCATTTTTTTTTTCTGCGATGGGTTCAAATGAAACTGCTTTATATATTGGGGAAAAGTAATTCTGCAATGTTAGTTTACTTTAGAAACCCATCAAATTTTACTAATTTAAGCCCATTAGTTTTCTCACTGAAGTGCTTGTGTCTGAATGATAATGGATGTTCAGATGGCATTTTATAACAAGAAAATTGTGTTACATGTAATATAATTGAATAAACAAAAGTTATAATACCTCAGGGGTTAATGAACAATCTATCTTTTAACATGTTTCATCAAATACAATATCAAGACACAGAGGTTCATTCATTAGCAGTTAAACATATGCTATCATAATTTACCAGAATATTTCACTTTTAGAAAAAGACACTAGAACTCTTCGTAGCTAAAGGCAGAGATGTTATGTGAGGCTCCACACTACAATTTTACAGCTGAAACTTGTTTATTTCCCATCAACGGGTTGTCAAATTTTTCTTCATTGCTAACATAGAACAAAGTAAAATGATTGGGACTAAAAAGTAAATGGTAGGGTCCATAACAAGCTTATTATTCTTTCCACTTTTTAACTCATGACCTATAAGCACCCAAAATAAGAAAACTAAAATTAGACTTTTGTTTTGTATTGGCCGACAATGCAAATGTCAGTAAAACAAAGGTGTTTATTCTCATTTTCCTTTACAATCTGCACTGCTGAGGGTGCTAGAAATTAAATTTAACTAAATTTAAAACATTTTAATCATAAAGAAAACAATGATGTAAAAAGTTTCTCATAAAACTCATGTCAAATGCTCTTAATTGCTAAGTTTGTGGGAATACTGTTAAAAGAAGTGATCGCATCTTAGCACCAGTTTGTTCTTTCTGTCCCTTTAAATGAACCAGGTGGGAATCAGGCACACCTACACACTTGAGCCTGGGAGTTATAAAAGCAAAAAATAAATAAATAAATAAATAAATAAATAAATAAATAAATAAATAAATAAAAATGAGCTTATAGCTGACAATGGGCACTGTCTTGCAAGTATTCTCCAACCCTTCAGTGTTAAATCCTAGATTTCCTGGGTACTTCCACCATACTTTGGCTAGTACCAGACTCCTAGGCATCTGGCCCCTTGGCTTATTTATTTTACTGTGTCTTTGATCTCAACATCTGCAATGAATTGGATGTTTGTATGCCTGCAAAATTTATGTGATTAAATCCTAACCCCCAATATGATGATATTAGGAGGTGGGGCCTTTAGAAGGTGGGCCCTTTAGAAGGTGATTTAGGTTATGAAGGTAGAACTCTCATGAGTAGGATTAGTACTCTTATAAAAGAGATCCCAGAGATCTCTCTTGCCCTCTTTACACTATGTTTGCATAACGATGAGAAAATGGCAGTCTACAGCCTGAAAGAGGGCCCTCACCAGTACCCGACTATGCTGACACCCTAATCTCAGGAGTTCTAACATTCAGGAGTGTAAAAAATAAGTTTGTTTTTTATAAGCATCCCAGTTGATAATTCTTTGTTATAGCAGCCCAAACTAAGAAAACATCCTTCAGAAAATGCCTTGTGCTGTTTATTCCAAGATACCCCAACACGAGATGGTGGGAAGTAACTTTTACTTGATTTCCCAAGAATTGACTCATCGTTTATCCTAAATGTGATGTGTAGGCAAGCTTTGCTTTTTACTATAATAATACAGACTAAAAAATGAGATAATTCTTAATTTTGTAATCCTGTATTCCAAGAGAGTTAATTAAATTGAGTCTTTTCAATATTTTATTCAATATCAAAACCTAAATCATCTCAAGTTTTGCATCTTGCCATTTCCAAACAATTTATTGTTAAGCATAATATGTTGATTCCTGTAATCCTTCACTATGTTTCCAATAGTATTTAATGGTATAGGACACAAAGAAAATATTAAGTATTCTATGATATTCCTAAAGAAACAATGGATAGCATATAGCTTGAAGTAATCTATTACCAGGCAGAAAGTGTTTATCGATTTAGATAATTAAATAAATCACGTTTACAGCAAGTTTTTAGAAACTGGCCAAATCTAATAGATCCTTTATGAAAGAATATTTAACTAAATGTGTGCTATTTTCCTTTATAGTAATTATAAAATGGGTGGTGTGGTTCAGCACCTGAGTATTCAGAGATAAAATAGATCAACACAAATTTCTGAAAGGAATACATCTAAAATACTGATGCATATTAGTAGGCTAATAAATTATATAGAATAAGAAAAATACTATTTTTATAATGTCTACCTAAGTGGAATTACACAAGCCGTGTATTTTCTCACTACCAGTGATCACTAAATCCTAGCAAAGAGAAGAGAATTTCCATTACTNACACAAATTTCTGAAAGGAATACATCTAAAATACTGATGCATATTAGTAGGCTAATAAATTATATAGAATAAGAAAAATACTATTTTTATAATGTCTACCTAAGTGGAATTACACAAGCCGTGTATTTTCTCACTACCAGTGATCACTAAATCCTAGCAAAGAGAAGAGAATTTCCATTACTATAAATAAAATGTTGCAATTCCAAGAATTATAAAAGATGAGTAGGAAATTAAAGAGTAAGTATGAATTAATGCAATGTGTTGCACTAATCTGTCTCTTAATCAACCTGTAAGTACTGCATGATTTCTTAAGATCAAAGTGTTTCTTAGAAATAAAAAAAATGAAAATCCTTGAAGTCTTTACTGAAAGAAAAAGTATACTTTGCCAAATCTCTCTTGAATAAATCCCTCATTCTGTCGAAAAAGGCTGGAAATCCACATG
>NW_007738045.1:11786-12390 GCF_000696425.1 Galeopterus variegatus
GGCAGTATTTCATTCTTTTTTATAGCTAAGTAGTATTCCATTGTGTAGATATACCACATTTCGCATATCCTCTCATCTGATGATGGACATTTGGGCTGGTTCCAACTCGTAGGTATTGTAAATAGTGCTGCAAAGAACATTGGAGAACAGGTATACCATCAACTTGATGATTTCTATTCCTCTGGGTATATTTCCAGCAGTGGGATAGCTGGGTCATATGGTAGATCTATCTGCAATTGTTTGAGGAACATCCATACCATTTTCCATAGAGGCTGCACCATTTTACAGTCCCACCAACAGTATATGAGAGTTCCTTTATATCTGCAACCTCACCAGCATTTATCATTCACAGTCCTTTGGATATTAGCCATCCTAACTGGGGTGTGATGGCATCTCAGTGTGGTATTGATTTGCATTCCCTGAATGCTGAGTGATGTTGAGCATTTTTTCATGTGTCTGTTGACTATTCTCATGTCTTCCTTTGAGAAATGCCTATTTAGGTCTTTTGCCAATTTTTTAATTGGGTTATTTGTTTTTTTGTTATAAAGTTGTTTGAGTTCCTTGTATATTCTGCATATTATTCCTTTGCCAGATGTATATTTTG
>NW_007738045.1:14130-16383 GCF_000696425.1 Galeopterus variegatus
CCTTTATTTCCTTCTATTCTCTGATTGTTCTGGCTTGTACTTCCAACACTATGTTGAATAGGAGTGTTCAGAGTGGGCGTCCTTGTCTAGTTCCTGCTCTTCAGGATGATATTGGCAGTGGGTTTATCATATATATATATGATAAATGAAATATGCCATCTTGAAGGAAATTTTAAGTCTATTGCTAACTTGTAGAAATGGCTAAGATAAATAAAACAGATAATTTCTAAGAACTTTTTTTGTAGTTTATGTATAACTTAACATAATGTTCTACTATATTATATAACTAGTTAGTTTTGCAGCCAGCTGACCATGTATACATCTATCTCCTTCACTAAACTGTAAGGTCTTTAAAGGTCTCCTCACTGCATCATCACACAGCTTAGGATGGTGTCTTTTATATTTATGCATTTAAACATCTGCTAAATATAAAGGACAAGGTTATATTGTGGAAATGTCAGCCCTGGAGTGAGGATGCAGAAAAAATCCTATTAAGTTCTTTTCTAAAACTGATAGTTCAAGCATTGTATTATTTTGATTACTAATAGCATTTACCTATTACTTTACTATTTATTTCCTTTTAAACTTTCTATTAAAGAGATCTAAATAGATAAATTACTGTGTATTTTCTTATGACTTCTATTAAATAATTGTATAAGTATTGATTCTTTCAATTTCAAGGCATAGTTTCTAATTTTTGTTTCATTGAAGAAGTCATGGAAAGCAAACATTTCATATTTCTCTAAGTAACTCCCTCTCTCTCATTTGTAGTTTCTCTAATTTTCTTTTTCTCTCTTTGGGAATATTACATATTTACAAGTGGGATAAAAGGAAAGTAACCATGCATGTCAAGGCTATTTTAATCAAGCCATTCTAGTAATTTAATAAGCCACAAGGGAAAGAGAATTATCTAGCTTATTTTTTTTAATTTAATAATATTAAGGTTTTTATATAATATTTGCTTAATTGCCTATAATTTTGGATTTTCAATTTTAAAATAAATGAAAAAGAAACATTTAAAATAAATATTCCATTTATTATCATTATTTCCTATATTTTCTCTCTCCCTTTCCATTTGCTGTTGTTGTTGTCATTGTTTTTCTCCCTGTGGCTTCCAATGCCTCTTTTAATACCTATACAATTGATTATGTGGAAAATGTAAATTCCTTCTTGTGTATGATGCTTAATTGCTCTTTTTCAGCTGCCCAGTCATCTAGAACTTCCACTTATGGTTTTAATTACTGCTAATGTTCTAATGACAATGCTGGCTGAGAGAGAGCAATTTTTAAGAAAGATTGTCTAAAATTAAATAACTGATCCAGCTGGGGTTTTTAAAAAGTTTTTACTTATATCCAGGAATTTAGGCTAAATTTCTTTTTTCTTTTTTTTTTTTGTCTTTGTCGTGACCAGTAAGGGGATCGCAACCCGTGGCGGGGTGTCGCCCGCACCACGCTCAGCCAGTGAGCGCACTGGCCAGTCCTATATAGGATCCAAACCCGGGGCGGGAGCGTCTGCGCTCCCAGCGCTGCACTCTCCCGAGTGCGCCATGGGCCGGCCCTAGGCTAAATTTTTAAATGCTATATTTTTCTAAAGTATTAAAATACATTTCATATAAATGCTAAATTTTTAGATTAAAAAAGAATAATTATTGGCAGTATACTTGCATTAATTTTTTCATTGAAAAACGCATTGATTGAATGCTGTGTGCCAGGTGCTAGGTTAGATGATAAGGCTAAAAACAGAATTTTCAGGTGGGGGGTAAATCATCTGTAAACAAATAAGTATAATATAAAGTGTTCTGTTCTATCCCAATTATGTGCAAAGTATGACGGTAAATAGATTATTTTAGCTGAAACAAAATGTGACAAGAGGGTTGAGCCCGTGGCGCACTCGGAAGAGTGCGACACTGGGAGTGCAGCGACGCTCCCGCCGCAGGTTCGGATCCTATATAGGAATGGCTGGTGCACTCACTGGCTGAGCACGGTGTGGGCGACACCACACCAAGGGTTGCGATCCCCTTACCAGTCATGAAAAAAACAAAACAAAAAAAAAATGTGACAAGATACAATTTTAGATATAGAGGTTATTACAAAACTTTTTTCTTTGTCTTTATGCCTTAACTTTGTCAGTGTCTAGATTTGCATTATTTCCTTTTCTATATCCTTGTTCTCATCCTTGTGTATTTATGCATTTTTTTCTCTCAATATTTTCTATGGAATATGAAAAAAATAAAGTAAATTACATGACTTTGCA
>NW_007738045.1:17052-17824 GCF_000696425.1 Galeopterus variegatus
TTTAGATATAGAGGTTATTACAAAACTTTTTTCTTTGTCTTTATGCCTTAACTTTGTCAGTGTCTAGATTTGCATTATTTCCTTTTCTATATCCTTGTTCTCATCCTTGTGTATTTATGCATTTTTTTCTCTCAATATTTTCTATGGAATATGAAAAAAATAAAGTAAATTACATGACTTTGCAGGCAGATTTGTTCAACTAAATCAGTGTATCTCACTTTAATACCCACAAATCAATGAGTATTTATTTAATGTCCATTAGAGTGCTATATATTGTAACGGATGTGAAAGAAGATTAAGACAAGGTCTTTGCAACCAGCTATCAGTCTTGTGGAGAGAGAACAGGCAAATATACATGCCTCACTGAAGTCTCCAATCCATTTATCTATTCATTCATTCATGCATGCAACAGACATTTATTGAGTGCTTATTATGTACTTGGAGCTGTTATAGGCACAGTATTTTATTTCCAAGAAAACAGTCTAGAGGGGTCAACCAACATATAGATAGTATATTCAATAAGCAAACAAATGCAGTAAGCACTAAGTACTCTCCAGACGGAGAAAATAAAAATCCCATTTATTACAGGAGCCAAAAAGATTATATGTAGAAGTAAAAAGCAGTTATATTGAAAGCTATTGCAGTAATGCAAATAAGCTTCAGACCTCAAGACCCATGCGGCTACATGAAATGGCTATGTGGATATATTATGGGAATCTCAAACTTAAGAAAAAGCTAAACTAAAGCATTTAATCACTCAACCTCCTGTCCA
>NW_007738045.1:17922-19405 GCF_000696425.1 Galeopterus variegatus
CCCTGCTCCAAGTTTAGCTAACTATTATGTATCTTTCTGGTCTTATTTAAATGTAATTTTGAGAGGGACACAAACATTCACTCCTTAGCATCCAGTCTGACAAAATCTTTGATAGGAGGGTGCTGATTTCGGGAAATTTATATTAAGCTGTGTTTACTGTGGGCATTAAACTTATAAAAAATGATAAAGTAATTAAGATTATAGAATAGAATTTTTGTTTCTTTTGTGTTTTAAAAAGTAGTACAAGATTTGATACTGAAAACTATTCTGGTCCCTAAGAGGAGACATGAATTATTTTACAGACCTGGAGACATGGTAAGTGGCTGAACTTTCACCCTTGTTTGTAAAATAAATTTACATGAAAAGACAAACAGTAGAACAACTGTGAGCAATTTAAGAAAGATCACTCCAACAGAGAAGTCACAGCTAGAAAGAATCTTCACCTTCCTACGCTTATTTCAATTAATCATGAGAAACAATTGCAAAATGTCACAACTGTCCTCTAGACTCTAAATTTAAACAGGAAAGAGACAGCTCATTTAATTATGAATTTTCTTGCACAAAATAATCCAAACCATAATTTTATTTTAAACAGACACAATCAAAATGTTGTAGTACATTCCATAAAATATTGGGCATAAAATGACTAAAAAGTTTACAGGGGAAGAAGGACTTTGAGGGTTACATTGGAAGAGCCACCTGTCCAAGTTTATGTGAGAGAGGACTACACTCAACTACATCATATTAGAAATAAGACCCTCCTCCTTAAAGTATTTCTGAATGTTCCTCCCTTTACTATATAGTGTGCTAGACATCTCAGCATATATATAGTAAAAGAACACAAAGGTTCGGATCAGCAAGACAAACAGAATGACTGTACTCTATTTCCAAAATTATTTAGCAGACAGCCAACCATGTGCAGAACATACTGGAAGGGATCCGCTTTTACAAAGCTTTCTTAAAGTACTAAGATAAAACTTACATTTAAGATGAACCCTTCAGTATTTGAAGATGCAATAAACAAGAGCTTTATATAAGCTGAAATAACTCACAGACAATAGATACCAACTCACAAGGCAGAGGGTAAAGCAACCTTCAAGTAATAAAGTAGGATGGCACATCTTGTGACAGGAAGGTGGCATTCCAATAGACCAAAACCAAGAGCAGTCATATACCTACGCTGCTCAAGTCTTCCTTGGTTCTTTGTGTACCAAAACTTGTTCTACTACGAACTGAGAGGCACAGTGATACTAATCCCCTCAGCCCTAATAAGGCAGATAAAGCCTCTGGACCTGTAGCTTCCAGCCACAAGCAGTCTTATCTATTTACCCTAGCTTGCCATATAAATATTTTCGTTTGCTATCTATGTCAAGCCATAAAAATATTTGAGAAGTGTATTAGTTTGTTTTCTATTGTTTATAACAGAATACTTGGAACTGGGTGACTTACAGGAAAATAAAATTTTTTTCTTACAATTTCAGAG
>NW_007738045.1:20032-25684 GCF_000696425.1 Galeopterus variegatus
CAGAATACTTGGAACTGGGTGACTTACAGGAAAATAAAATTTTTTTCTTACAATTTCAGAGGCTGGGAAGTTCACAGTCCAGAGGTACACCTCGTGAGAGCCTTCCTCTTGGTGCTGACTCTCCACAATGATGCAAGTATCACATGGCAAGAATGGCAAAAAGAAGAGAGCTAACTTTCTCCTTTACTTTCCTTATCAAGCCATCAGAATCACATTCATGACAACCCATTAAGCCAAAAACCCATTACTCCATGAATGGATCAATTCATTCACCAGAGCATAGTTATCATGATCCAATCACCTCTTAAAGCCCCCACCTTCCACCACCATATTGGGAGTTAAGTTCCAACACAAGCTTGTGGGGACATTCAAACCACAGTAAGAAGCATTGAGCTAGTGGACAGTAAAATATACTAAGTTTTTATTCCTTATTATGGATTTAGTCATCTTTAATGTTTCTTTGATGGTATTCTAAATTTAAAACACCTGCATTAATATTGGTATAGATTAGTATGTCCCAAACTGAAACATCTCCTTGTTAAATCATCTTTCTGGTGATACTCTGTGTGCAAGAGTTTCTGAGAGCAAAGTCTCTGAGAAGTCCTATGCTTAAATCTCATATTTACAAAATTTGGGTACATCTTATCTCACGGCACGCCTATTAAAGTCGAGCCCACAACTGTTCCACAAAAAGCAAAATGAACAATTTCCCCAGATTGGAAATCCTGGTGCTAAATACCTGGGTTAATATATGATGACTGATACTTAAAACGTTGTGCTCATTGGAGCTAACCACTTAAGGAATACAGAAAGCTTTTTTAACAGAGTTTATTTTTAACTGAGTATGCATATGTTTCATTCACAATATTAAATTAGGCATGACTGTTGCCAAATTCTGAAGCTAGAAGTATTTTTTGGTAAAAGATTATTTTAAAATTCCAGATATCTTTTACAATACTACAATGTTAATTTTTATTAAGAGGAATTATTTGGGGGGTTAAAATCCCTCAGAAAATAGACTGATAGCAAATTCAGTAAACAGTGGCATATATACACTTCCCAAGGTAACAGTATTTGTTCAAATGGAGAGCATGATGCGATTGTTATTGTTAAAATAATACAGTTCTAGGAAAGCCTATATTCTTACTGATCTTTCATAATATTACCAAGACCAACTGTAATCAATGAGCTGGCTGATAATATTTCTCTGTATACAAATAAGCACTTGGCTCACATTTAGGCAACACAACTGAGACAGAGATGACTGGCTGTCCTGCTGGAATCCACGTTCCTCCTGCCATTCCATGAAATAGGTTCTGGGAAGCAGTATTCCAGAGATAGCCTGCATTCCCAGTCCTTTTTCTTCTTTTTGAACCACGTAATTAATTTTTACTTAATGGAATACCGTAAGTATATATGCCTGGATATACTTATCTTGACATACTAATTATTCATATCTTGACATACTAATTATTAGCTGTATGAATTTACTAATGTTATTTAAGTTCTTTAATCCCCATTTTTCTCATCTGTAATATGGCTTAATAAAAGACCCCACCTTCTAGTTTGGTCATGAGGATTAAATGAAGTAGACTAGTGCCCAGCACAGAGTTAAGTAATATGAAGTTGTTCACTAAATAAAATTTTAAAATATGTATTTATTCATAGTTTCTTCCAGTTATACTATGTGTATTTCTTAAATTCAGGTTTGGGAAAAACATTTTTTTTAAACATTATTTAGAAAAAATATTGAAATAATATTCACAGTAATTTTTATTATGACAGTGAAAGTTAAGAATTCAAGGCAAAGCCAATATATACTAATATAGGTATCTGTAATTTAATAATTGCCAGAAAATATAATGATATTACAAGAAATGTTTTATTCCATTAACACAATTACCTTAAATAAGTTTTAGATAACTCGAAGAACTGAGAAATCAAATTCAGAGTGTTATACTTTTTTTCACTTCTGTTAGATATTTTTTGATTCAATTATTTTCTTCTAGAAATATTATATTGTGTAAAACTAAGAACATGAAATGCATCTAGCCATAGATGTATTTTTAAAATATGATAATAGAAAAAATTAGCAACATTTTTGTGAAGTTTCCCCCTAACCTTCAGTCCTATAAGATTGGACATGATCGTTGATATATCAAATACTGAAATAAAAATTATTAATAATTCGATTGGTCCTATCCTTAAAATCCACATTATTTTAAGTTGTAATGGAAGAATTAACTGAGATAAATACATTCTCTTGTTGACCTACTTAATTTATGTTAACTCCCCTATCCAGTCTAGATAAAATTCATTGGTTTAGGGATTAGTTCATATGTAATGAGAAAAATGGTTTCACATGCAAAAAAGACATCATTTTGTCAATTTTTTTCATGGTCATAAAAAAGACATAGATTATTAAATGACAAGAAAATATATTGATTCCATTCAGAAAATTAAACAAGGTGGTAATTGTGTGTTTCTGTTGACTTTTATCAAATAAATAACTAAATTAAGTATCATAAGACATCCTAACACAAGAATAGAAAAAAATTAGGAAGATAGAATTTGTTGAGCCAAGAAAAAAAGAAAGCATACTTGTATGTCCAAATTGCATGGAATGAATAATCTAAACTTTTGCTTTCTCTGAAGTTATGGCCCTAAAAGATAATTGCTTATTCATTTATGGCCATTTTGATGGAGTCTGACTTTCTTTAAGGTCAGTAATATGACAGAAGCTTGTACCCACATCTCTATTTATCCAACTCTTCCACCATCTTTTTAGAATAATTTGACAGTTTCTAGTGTACGAATAGGTACTCTAAAGGAAACCTGTAACTCATTGAAATAGAAATGACAGGAAACATTTTTATATATATATATATATATATTTTTTTTGTCTTTTGTCTTTTTCCGTGTCCGGCAACGGATCGCAACCCTCAGTGTTGCCCCCGCACCGGACCGGGGACCGGCAACGGGATCGCAACCCTCGGTGTTGCTCCCGCGCCTCGCTCAGCCAGTGAGCGGGAACCGGTCTGTATGTGGGATCCGAACCCTCGGGCGGGAGCGCCACCGCGCTTCCCAAGCGACGCACTTATCCAGTGCGCCACCGGGCCGGCCCCAATATTTTAAACAATTATTTTTCCAAGAGCTTTTTTAAGACTCAATAATAAAATCCACTATCATACAAATTAACACTTCCCAGATAAAGCATGTTGAAACTTTAAAGCTTAAATTCTGATGCCTTTATTTTTCCTAAAGCCTGCTATGTACCAATCACTATTTTGGTGATTTCCTATGTTATCTTAGCAAACCTTACCTGGATCACTTCAGTGAAAATGTCTGATTTTTTTAGATTCTTATAGATACCGAATTAATGGAAAACATATCATTGATGGTTCAGTGTTTTTGTTTTGCTTCGTTACTCAATAGGATACAAAAACCTTTTAATGTGTTCTAAACTTTGTTGGTGATGTTATAACAGGTCCTATTATGTGTAAATTACTATGCTAGAGAGGAAATTATTAACAAACTGACCCACTGTTACATCAATATCACTTCTGGGTTTTTTTTCTTTCTTTTTTTTTCCCTAAATGATAGCAGGAGTTCCCTTGTTGTTGGTATGGAGTACTCTGTGACTTGCAATTGCAAATAATATTCTGACTTATAAGATCTGACAACAAAATTGAGCAGTCCTACTAACCAAGCAGAGATCATCCTGATTTAAACTCATCTGAGTGGGCTCTATATTTGTTAATGTACTCAATGTGACAACGGCAAAGGGAAAAATAGGCACATCATCTTGAGCTATATTTTAATTTTTGCTTAGTTGCAATATTTATACACCCTTAAAACTTAGTTTTTTTGGCAAAGTGTTCCCTGAATACCCTCTCTCCTAAACTTTCAAACCCATATATTCTAGATATTGCCATCTTGGATAGTTCCAAATTGACATATAAAAAAATTGAAACAACAAAAAATCTACTTCTTTCCAAGTGTTCCTCTATGGCTTTGTTGCTCAGTCATCCTAGAGTATAGTGGGTGCTTATTATATGTTGATTGAATGATTAAGTAAATGACTAGATGTTGACTTTTCTAAATTATCTAGAAATAGAAATTTAAAATGCAAGGCTAGAAAAAAAATCCAAAAAGTCATTTTTCTTTTACTAAGAATGCAGTAATATCTTTATTAAAATAATCTTCTACTCTTATGACTCTCTGTGTCCTGAAGTTTGACACCCAATATAAAATATTGTAAGAGTAACGGCAACATTTCAGAATTTGAAATCCTTTGCTGTCCTCCTCTGACTGTCTCCTACAGGCAGGGTGGCCTATGATTTCCTCTTTTCACTTGGAATCTTCCTCTATCCATGACTCAGAGGCAGAACCTGGTGTAGACCAGGCAGCCCCACCCTCACCCCCACTAGGACACTGGTTCTATAGCCATAAGAGTTTGGTACAAGTTCAGGGACACCAGGAATGCTTGATTTCAGGATAGTGCCAAGCCTCAGACTCATGACCAACAAGGCATCCCTGAAGTAATGCAAATATCTCACGTAGATTTCTGATTACTGTTTTCAAAATAATGCTGTTCCTTAACATTTTACCATCTCTCATTACATATAGCATTGTATTATACTATGATACATATCATGGCTATAAGATTAATTCTAGCCATAAGGCCCACTCAGTCATCTCACAGGGCCTACGCTATGTGTCCCTTAGCAATATTACGCAAACTGGCCTGGGTATTTCCACCCCTGACCAAGGGAAGACTGGGTTCTATGACAATAGCACCTAAAAACTCTGACTGCCCTAGAGACAAAGCCGACTCAGCACAGATGCAACTTTCATGCAACTGTGTCTGGCTCATGCCACCCACCTGCTCCCACTATCCACCTTGTAAGAGCACTGCCAGAATAAAGTGGCCGGACATCAGACAGTGCCTAAGACCCATCTCTGATGTGAATGGGATAGAAGGGGGAAAAGTCACCACTGGGGAAGCTGGTTAACTTGGACCACCCAAGAGCCCAGAGTGTGACAAGTGTGCGTGTGTGTGTGTGTATTTATATCTATATCTATATACATACATACATACATACAGAAGTCCTTTATCTGCAGGGGAAACATTTCAAGATCCCAGTGAATGTCTGAAACTGTGTATAGTATGGAATCCATTATATACTAGGTTTTTTTTCCTATACAAATGTACCTATGATAAAGTTTAATTTATAAATTAAGCACAGTAAGAGATTAACAACAATAACTAACAATAAAATACAATAATTATAATCTGCCAGTACCACTGCTCCTGTGCTTCGGGGCCATTATTAAGTAGAATAAAGGTTTCTTGAACACAAGCATTGTGATACCACAACAGCAATCTGCTAACACAGAGGGCTATGAAGTGACTATCAGGAGGGTGGCAGAGACAGTGAGGATGTGCTGGACAAAGGGATGATTTACAGGACAGAGCACGACAGCCCGAGATTTCTTCATGCTACTTAGAATGACATGCAATTTAACCCTTATGAATTGTTCATTTCTGGAATTTTCCTTTAATATTTTTGGACCACAGTTGATCACAGGTAAACCACAAAAAGTGAAACAGCAGATAAGGGGGGACTATTGTTGGTATATATATATACC
>NW_007738045.1:26190-44843 GCF_000696425.1 Galeopterus variegatus
GTAAACCACAAAAAGTGAAACAGCAGATAAGGGGGGACTATTGTTGGTATATATATATACCCACACTCATTACATATAGTATGTATGTGTGTGTGTGATTAATATACTAAATATCAGGAATGATTTGGAGACTAGACTCTTAGAATTAGAGGTATACATTTTAGATTTGTTTTTCAATTATGTTTATTTTACATATAGCAGTATATGGTAAACAAATGCTGATTTTAGTCATTCATGAACTGAATATTTACTTCAGAAAATCTCACATTGCTCCATGTATGATTGAACAGAAAGTTGCATTTGTTTTCAATGCAATACTCTTCTTTCTTTCCTCATTTTGGGAGTGTGTACTGTGGCTCTATCGATACCCTTAAAGCTAGAGCAACAAATTTGCCTTTTATATTTTTCTTGGCTACTATGCATTTTTCTTTAAAAACAAAATGTTTCTCTTTACTACCAACAAGCTAAAAAAGGAACTATTATTAATAATTAATATTTGCCAAAGAACACCAAAACATAGATAGAGAACTCTAAATTCATTCTATCAAGCCACAACCTGTTCTTCAGGATAACAAATTCAGTGATGTTTCCTAATTGTCGGTTACTCTGTTATATGAAGAAGCTCTGGAGCTCAGAAATTCCTGACAGCTGGATTATTTCATATATTCCTCTCAAGAACTCTATGAGGAAGGTATTATTAACATGATTACTTGCATTGCAGAAACAAGGAAACTAAAGCTTAGAAAGCTTCAGTACACTGTCCAGAGATGGTACTGGGACTGGACCTATAGTGTCCGGCTGCAGAACCAGAGTCCTTTGACACCCTGCACTCTCTATTAGTAATATCTAAACTAAGAACATCAAGTTTGTTCTTTAATAATTGCCACCAACCTCCCCACCACACACATGAAACTGTACCATTTTCTGAAAAAATTTATAATAGCAACTCTTGCTCAAGCCTAATATTTGGAACATTATGGAGCACATATGCATTAGAGTTCCTCCTGGAGTTTTAACTTCTATTGTTTACTGGGAGCATTAAGGTGATCTTCAAATGCACTCCTGGGCTTGGGAGAAAAGCCAGCTTAAACATCTATTAATGATAATCCTACATATAGTTAGTTAACATGTTTTCCCCTTAATGAGGGCGTTTAACCCACATTTAATTAAACTGATGAGAGAAAGTCAAATTAGATATTCTTTTGAAAATTGAGATAGTAACATGCTAGAAAACTTCATATAAATATTTATATGAATGAAAAACATTTGTATTGAATCCTATTTTAAATAAAACAATAAAGGACTAATTTTTAAATGGATAATTAACATTTTGCTTTGTGATAAAAGTTAAAGAATTAGCATATATCCTATTGTAAATTTATGCTGGAGAAAGATAGATAGATAGAGAGAGAGAGAGAGAGAGAGAGAGAGATCATATCCTAAGAGATAAAGATACTAATTTGGGGGTTAAAAGACAATGATTCCTGAGAGAGAGAGAGAGAGAGAGATCGAGAGAGATCATATCCTAAGAGATAAAGATACTAATTTGGGGGTTAAAAGACAATGATTCCTCTATTGATTCCCATATACATAAAGTTGGCTAAGAAAACAAAATACATTATCTAAACAATATATAAGATTTCTCAGTTTCATAAATTTGTTCTAAATATAATCTCAGAATGGCCTATTTTAGCTATTATTCCACATTTGTCTAAAATGCATTTTTCAAAAGATGCTTCTAGTGTATCTAAATACCATGGCAGCTTCCAAAGCCATGATGATGCTAAACACTTATTCATGGTTGAATGGTTCTCTTTTTTCTATTTTCTCTGCAAACATACATAGGTACTACTAGTATATAATTATAATTATCCATCTATGTTTTTCTTTTACAGGTAGCACCTGTGACTGTTACATGAATGCATGCCCACAATTATGTACCTTTTTGTTTTGCATTTTTAATCTGCTATCTAATGTAGAGAGAAAGATTCTAAATTATTATGTACAGTGTCTATATGAATCTGATATCTAATGAATTAATCTATAATCATTTATGTGTTATAGTCCTGCCTCCTACAAGAAGTTAACAGTAAGGGCAAAATCATAAGTGAAAGAAAGACATAAGGCTGAGAAGAGATGTTGGATTAAAGCATATGGAACATCCTCTCTTTATCCTCAGTTTCTCAGCAGGGTATGCAGAGAAGGAAGTGGATGTGGACATTAGTCTTCTCTACCTTCTAATCTTGCCAAGAAGACATGTGATGATGCCTTGTCTATAGGACAGCTTTCTAAAAGAAATTTAGATTCGAGGTAAATTTAAGTGACCATGAACAGGAATTTAGTTGCCCTAAGATAGATCTCATTGATCTAAGTCTAGTTTTTTCATGAAGTCTTGAAAAAACAAAGAAAAAGAAAAAAAAAAAATAGCAGGTGTCAAAAGAAAAAGAAAAAAAAAAAAATAGCAGGTGTCCCGGTCTGAAAGGGCAACACTTTTTTTGAGAGAGCGTTGGGGAAAGCGGGCAAATATAAGTTGCATTCAAGCAGAACATTTTATTTTCTCTCCAAAGAAAAAGAAAAAAAAAAAATAGCAGGTGTCCCGGTCTGAAAGGGCAACACTGTTTTTGAAAGAGCGTTGGGGAAAGCGGGCAAATATAAGTTGCATTCAAGCAGAACATTTTATTTTCTCTCTCCCTTCAGCCATTGTTCATCATCTCCAGAGGCTGCCAGCCACCGCCATTTGGGAAGTCACAATAGATCTATTCTATTCAATACTCTGGTGGAGATAGGTCATTATACCAGCAGTATGGGACTTCCCAGAACAGATTTTCCTTCTAGCACTAATTTGTTTTTCTCTGGAGCAATATGCAGAGTAACTAATTATGAGAGTTCATCGTAAACGCTTTTTTGGTAGTCTATTTTAACCTCTGCAGCAGCTGCAGGATTGGAAAATATATGTATTAAAGAATTACATTTTTAAAAAAAATGTAGAAGGCTAACCAGTAGTATGTGCATGATAGAGGGGTTTATTACAGGAAATAAACATGCATTAAAATAATTACAAGACAGAAACTATGATTTTACAAACCACATTCCCTAAAAAATTTCTAGCAATTATTATAAGGGATTCTTAATAAAAATATAAGAATGAAATTAAACAGATTAGAGCTATTTGAAAATCAATCAAAGAAATATGATAGATATGTGATTCTCCATGTAAATATTAAATAAGAAAAATTTTATATGTGCGTGTCTCTATTGCTATATAGTATTTTTATTGCTGTATAGTTATGAATAAAGTTTGTTAATCCAAACACATATTATGTTATTCTGAATCTTAATTATGTGTGCTAGAGACATTAGCTGTATGCTCCCCACCCATCCCAACTACCACCGATATTGATTGATTGAGTAGAATTAGAACCCAGGACTACCTGAAGACAGCATGAACTGCCTTCGAAGATAGGAAGTTCCCTTTAACAGGTAGTCAAACATAGTTGGAATGAGCATTTGGAAGAATGGTGTAGAAAGGAGGGTACCATCAGGAAGATGGCAGGCCTAGATGAACTTCAAGCTCTTTCAAAGGCCAGAGTTTATGTTTTCTAAGCAAGGTACATTAAATTCATACGATACTGGACTTGTAATCCTTTCTCTTCTATTATGCCACTCCTTCCCTCCCCATGCTGCCCCGTATATAATTCTAGCCCAGCACTGGAAAATGCTTTTAAATATGTGCCTAATGGATACCATTACTGGTAATGCTCAATTTTAGGTTTTACAATTATCAATTTTCTCTCTGAAGAATTTGTGTTATCAAATAACTATAACATAATATTCAATTTAATCAGTTCTCTAATTGGGCATTTGCTTTTCTTCCACTGAACTCCAATCATTCTGTAACACTGATTATTATATTATTGTATCAATTATTATATGATTATAATGTAAATTATAATATCAAATATTATAAATCAATTTAGAATCATTGGTATTTGAATTTTTGTCATTCAACAGTAATATGTACTGTGTACACCATCGCTTTGAGCTTATTTTTTGTTTTGGGGTTTTTTTTGGTGGTAAGTAAAAGTTTTAAATCCCTACCTATGCCCAGTTCATAGTTCAAGTCACATAAATAAATATCAAAGAGTTTAATGTATTCTATAACATGTATATTATAATTATTATGGTTTCATAGATAACTAAAAAACAGTAAATATATCTTATGTGTTAAAAAATTATAACTCACTGATGTATAGTTACAAAAAATACATTGGGTAGCATTTTATCCTAAGGAATATTTCAAGTAAAAGTTTGTCTGACCAAGACAAAATGAATAACAGATTTCTAAAAAGAGAATAGAGATATTTTGTGTTATATAATTGAATACATGAAGTGCTATTCAATTTCTGCAATTAAATTCATGGACCAATTAGACTAGTTGTTTTAAATAAGCTGTTTAGCCCTTTTAACAACTGATAATCAAATTATACTATATGTATTTTTAATTCATCAAAAATAATTGTAAGTAGGTGAGTACATGAGAACATTCCTTATGCAAATGAAAAGACTACAAGTTGCCACAATTTAGTATTGTAAGTCTTAGGTGAGGGCTTCTGGAGAATACCAAGTTGTAAGTCATGGATATCCTCATAGAAACAAAGAAAGTGGGTGTTGTCTTTTTTATTTTAATTTCTAAAAATGAAAGGGAAAACAGAAACAAGGCTCAAAAACTAATTAAACTTGCTGCAACAGAAATGAAAGCATTTCGATGCAACTTATTAAAGGGAAAATGCTGTGAAATTAACAGTAATCAAAAGCTAATTAAGGTTGATGCAATAGAAACAGCCAAAGAATGCTTGATAACGTTTATTGAATGAAAGAAACATGGCTGACAAAAAAAGAACACATGTAGAATAAAATTCAAGTAATTACAGGAAAATGGCTGAAACAGAATGCACTGGTATATATAAATTAAAAAAAACTTTTGAAATATATATTCCTGGTATAATCATAATTTTAGTTAATGAATATGTCTCCATGAGAAATAAGAGATGGCAAAAAATGATGCTATCTTTTATTGTCCCTCTTTTATTACCCATAATTGCTGGTAACTCTGAAATGGCAATGATAAAATGGTTCTTTTTTTTTTTACTGAATGAACTATTTTATAAGGTCTATAAAGACTACACAACCATTTACTTAGCTTAAGATAGGGTAACTAATTCCATTATTTTTTCTGAATGAATAATGTAAAGATACAGAATTTTGATGTTTTCTTTCTCATCATGGAATAAGTGACCCTGACTTCCACATTTGCAATTAAGAGATATGATTTCCTTTACTCTTTCAGTCTCACTTCCCTTCATTTTCATTAATGTCAATTAGAGAGAAAGTTAATTGTGTGCATGAGGTAAGTATGCCCATTGCAATGTGCAATAATTGAGCTCCATAACACAGGGGGCAGTATACCTAGTACTACAGTCCCAATGTTAAACCAGAAAAAAAGGGCAAAGAATAACTAGTAACCACGTGTTTATTGTTTATTATTATTTATTATTAGCCTTTTTCATAATACCTAAGTACAGAGGAGAAAAATATATAGACAATGAGAGTAATTACTGTAAACATTACAAAAAAGACAAGGGTATATGAAAATAGCGATCTCCATATAAACAGGAATAGACATCTTTAACTGAATAGAGAAGAAATCGTACTATTTGAATAACTAAAAAGAGGGCTGATGCTGCTCGTAAGACAAAAGAAAAAAATCAAAGCAGCCTTTTTATTTCTCCCAGGCACTATGCTACACAATGAGTTAAAAAATGATGCTATCTTTTATTGTCCCTCTTTTATTACCCATAATTGCTGGTAACTCTGAAACGGCAATGATAAAATGGTTCTTTTTTTTTTACTGAATGAACTATTTTATAAGGTCTGTAAAGACTACACAACCATTTACTTAGCTTAAGATAGGGTAACTAATTCCATTATTTTTTTCTAAATGAATAATGTAAAGATACAGAATTTTGATCTTTTCTTTCTCATCATGGAATAAGTGACCCTGACTTCCACATTTGCAATTAAGAGATATGATTTCCTTTACTCTTCCAGTCTCACTTCCCTTCATTTTCATTAATGTCAATTAGAGAGAAAGTTAATTGTGTGCATGAGGTAAGTATGCCCATTGCAATGTGCAATAATTGAGCTCCATAACACAGGGGGCAGTATACCTAGTACTACAGTCCCAATGTTAAACCAGAAAAAAAGGGCAAAGAATAACTAGTAACCATGTGTTTATTGTTTATTATTATCCAATGTTAAACCAGAAAAAAAGGGCAAAGAATAACTAGTAACCATGTGTTTATTGTTTATTATTATTTATTAGCCTTTTTCATAATACCTAAGTACAGAGGAGAAAAATATATAGACAATGAGAGTAATTACTGTAAACATTACAAAAAAGACAAGGGTATATGAAAATAGCGATCTCCATATAAACAGGAATAAAGGTCTTTAACTGAATAGAGAAGAAATCGTACTATTTGAATAACTAAAAAGAGGGCTGATGCTGCTCGTAAGGCAAAAGAAAAAAACCAAAGCAGCCTTTTTATTTCTCCCAGGCACTATGCTACACAATGAGTTATAGTCAACAGGTGAGCAGCAATGTTAATTGGGGTACTGCAGTCTTGGCAGTTAGATTTGCTTCGGGAAAGAATAGCTGTGAGGAGCAGGCATGCAGCACTAGAGCATAATACTTAAACTTACATGAGCATATGTTCAAGAGAGGAATGTGATAAAATGCAGGTTCTGGGGCTGTCCCCAGAGATTCTGATTCAGAAGGTCAGGGTAAGTGCAAGGCATCTGAAATTTGTAACAAGCACCCCCAAGTGGGTTTGCTGTAAGGACCTTTCAATTACTCTTTGAGCTGTAGGTTATGAGTTCCTTAAAGGCAATAAGTGTTTATTCACCTTTGGACGATCCGGATCACGTTGACCACCATCATAACCTCATCTCCATTCTATTACTGTATGTGGGCAATTTTTTTTTAAATCTGTGACTGGTATTTTATATGTGGTACAAATATAAGAATGCAGTACAGAAGCTATAAGAAGTAATTTAGTTAAATACCTGATGATTTTCAATCTTGGCTGTATATCAAACTCACCAGGGGACTCTAAAATACTGTTGCTGGAGCCAGACTCCAAACCAATTGACTCAGTCTCAGGGGATGAACCTTGTACATCCACTTTGTAAAATTTGCCCAGATGATACTGAGGCACAGCAAAGACTGAGAGTAACTAACAGTACAGTAGTTAATTTATCAATAATAATATGTTTTCAATAAGAAATTCTGAAATTTCTGATAAACTTTGGGTCTTATTTACCTAGAACATTCACCTTTTGTATGCTGTGCTATGATAGCAAGGTTTTGACTCTTTTTTTCCCAGTTCTTACTCAATTGCTCTTTTAAATCTTTGGGTTAATTTCTCTTTTCTTCTGAGAAGTGCAGAGCTTCTATTTAGAGCATAATATATGTCTCTGCCTTCACAGTGGTTGCCCTACTCTGGTCACTGCTTCAGCTTTCGATGACTACGTCTATACTTTATGACCATTCATCCCCAACGCAACCACAAGTTAGCAGTCTGGGGTGGAATCCTGACCAGAAACAAGAGAATCAGACTTTTTCCCTAACTTTTTCCATAGTGTAAAAAAAAATATTTTTATAAAAGTCCCACTTTGTTCTTGGAAGCCAAATGATGTAAATGTCACAAGTTGTTGGCAGTCCTTCTTTTTTTTTTTTTTTTTCATATTCAGCAAGCTAGTAACTATTTAAAGAGCTTGAAAGCAATAGCAAAGACACAACAAAAAGTGCAAGTGGCATTCAAATCCAAGACTGCAATTAATTCTGAGACCTAACTTTACCCCAATTCTTCTCACATTCAAGATACTAATATATTACTTACTTTGCGAACATGTGTCAAGTTGGGTTTCCATCACTTTTTCCCCAAACAGTCCTGAACATTAGAATTTTGCTCTAAGTGTTCTCTCTACAGTCCAGCATTCCATGATCACATTGTTGTCCTGTAAAATCCTCCAAAGGAAAATCTTGCTGCATAATGGTTCTGCTCTGCCTCTCACCTCGCCCTACTATTCATCCCAGAAAGATGTGAAGAATACCTTCATCTGACCATGTGACTTTTAGAGGCACTATTCCATTATTATTTAAGCTTTAAACTTTCAAAACAAAAATAAAATATAGATGATTATGTTAAAGTCTACTATAGCCAGTGCACCTCAAATAAATCTTTGTAAAAAATAATTGTTAACATTAATTTTCAGTGCTTAAAATGAGCTAGAAAGTAATTTATAAACTCATTTGATCTTCACGATAATCCCAAATTGGGTTGAACAGGGCCCTGTATTTAGAAGGGCTCCATGCTTGATTTAAAGCTCTGTTGTCAGGGATTTGGTTTAATGCTCTGTTACTGCCACCTTGAAATTGGTCAAGAAGTTTTAACAAGGGGCCCCACATTTTTATTTTTCACTGAGCCTTGTGAATTATACAGTTTGTCTCGACTCATGAGATAAGTTTTATTTCTGTCTTCTTTTAGAGATGCAGAAGCTTCATCCCCTTGTTCAAACTCACATATCTTGTAAGTGGTGCAATGAGATTCCCACACTGGCATTTAGTCCTATTGACTGGTTCCTCAGACACTATAAATAAGAGAGCCACTTGTAATTTGAGCATATAGATAAAGGTGTTATAAAATTTGGTTGTCAAGAAAAAATTAACTTGAAGTTTATCTAAATGACCAAATATTTCATCTGACTTATGTATGCTAACAGTAATGCCCGGTGAATTGGTATCAGTGTACCTTACATCAGTAAGACATGTATTATAAGGGCTATAGAGGAAGGAACTATATGGATAATTAGCCATCATAAAGACGACTTATTTCATTCTTCTTTTATCACACTGTCTCAAGTAAATACTTTCCTAATATTAATGAGGGTAGGGTGCCAACACACTTTGATTGTAATTGTGACCTTCCAGTAGAGTCTAATTTCAGAAGTTATGTGTTAAGGTAAATATATCTGCAGAATAGCAACATAGGAGAGCACTTTGTAGTGAAACAGTATATTATTTCTCACAGTTCACCTAGATATTTTTAAGAAAGCTTCTTGTTCTAGCCCAAGATTCTTATGTGAATAGAATCTCAAAAATGATTGCTGACGCATGCCAGTCAGTTCCAAACAATAATAAGACATAACTGAAATGCGTGGCAAAAAAACCCACTTTGTCCAAAATGGTTTTTCCATGTTTCCTTTCCACCATCCCAATTCCGATAATTTAAAATGAGCACAGTGAATTATTTTTCCTTAATATTGCAAAATTTCTCTGTAACAGTTTTTTTTTCTTCTGAATGTAATTTTAGGCAAAAGGAGAAAGATCCTTGTTTTTAATATTTCAGTCATAAGACTACTGAAAATGCTTAGATGAGTTTCTATTTCGGAAGCAGGAAAATATTGCATAATTCAGTCAAACAGCACTGTCATTTTCCCTTTATTTTAGTGACTTTGGTTCACTCTACTATGTGAAACAAAGATCCCCAAATTTGACTCCATAGATATAAAATCTCATATAGTAGTTAGCTATGCTAATTTTCATTTGTCTTATTAAAAGGATGAAGAATATCCTAAAATAAATGACTTGTACATATTCCTAATCATATCTCAGACCATAAAATGTCCCTTAGTAACCAATCCAGCGAGTAGTAGATTGTTGTCATTTTTATTACTTTTATTCATTGAAAAATTCATTTTAGAGAATTGTAATGTTTTTTTGTTTTTATTGTTGGTATTTTTCCTAAGGAGCACCATGAACTTTATCTTTTATTGCTTTTCTTAGAAAAGGAACTTGCAATTTAATTCCCAAAGGGAATTTTAGAGACATTGTTTGTAGCTACAAGTGTCACATATATATAGATCCCTTGCTTTACAAAAGACATTCTCCATATAGACTGATTCTACTATATCATAACCCCATATGGAAGCTGAGAGCATTTTTACAGCTGAAGAAGATAACAATCTCTCCTGTGACAGCCAAGATCAGTAAGCTCAAAATCTTTTTCAGATGGTTAATTATAAATCACAGTAAATAACTTTGCCTATTCTTTGAACTACACTTGTTACTGTGCTTTAGTTGGCCAGCCACTAATATGGCTATACTGATGCCAGTTTGCTCATGTCAAAATCTTTAAAGATGTAAACTCTGGAATCAATAGATTGATACTTAGTTTCATATAAGAGGAAGATAGCTTTAAGGTGCCTATTCAGGTTTAGTCATGCAGGAGGGGTGGTCTTTGAAGTTTCCTTGGCCACCTTTCTTGGTGCACAGCATAAATTACTCCAATTCAGTTTCTATTACCCTCTATTCCAGGCCCATTAAATCTTTCCAAATAGATATCCTTCATGTCATACATGTACGGTGAAATTCAAGGCCCTTTTTATCATATAGTTAAGGGGTGCCACATACAGCTCTCAAACAAGGAGAGTAATTTCCACATTTTAAAGCAACAAATTAATCCTGACCTCTGCTATTAACTGTTGAGGAAGGAGCCTGATCTTCTAGGTCCTGATCAGTTTGCTTCTAAAAATTTTTAATTATTGTTAGCAGTCAGCGGAAGGTAGAAATAGTCAGAAACTGAGGTCATAAGTGATCACAATATCTTCCTTTCTTTTGCTGAAATAAATTATGATCAATAGCAGTAGCGAATGGTCATTTTTATGACCATCCCTTCCGGGCTTTATCCTTTGGTTATCTTCAGCTCACTACAATAAGAGAAAATGCACTTCATGGCAAGTTACTCCACTCTTTAAAGATAGTTTTCCCTGGGCCGGCCCGGTGGCGCACTGGATAGTGCGCTGCTTGGGAAGCGCGGCGGCGCTCCTGCCTGAGGGTTCGGATCCCACATACAGACCAGTTCCCGCTCGCTCGAGGCGCGGGAGCAACACCTAGGCTTGCGATCCCAATGCCGGTCCCCGGCCCGGTACGGGGGCAACACTGAGGGTTGTGATCCGTTGCCGGACACGGAAAAAAAAAAAGACAAAAAAAAAAAAAAGATAGTTTTCCCTTTCCCCCCTGAAATCTTTTTGAATAACTGATGATAAAAAGTCATATAATATCTGAGTGCAAGTCTCTTTATTGCAAGTCAATAACAATTTTTATTCCATTTGGCATCTCAAAACTAAAACTCTTTTTCAAAACCAACAAGCTGTGGACAATTATGACATTTAAAATATCAGCCTGTCTGAGACTAATAGGGAAATATTTTCTTCATTGAGGATATTTTAACACATATGGTGCTTTATAGCCAAGCATTAACTAGAAATATGGTGACTTTCAGTAGAAATAAAGGGAGTACCAGGGAAAGACCTAATTAAAAAGAAAATTCACTAGTTAGAGATACTTTGATACCAGAGGGAATACGATATACTAGAAACATTCTGTATGGAGTCTGTCTTTTGTAAGTAAGGGATCTACATATATGATACTTGTAGCTACAAACAAGGTCTCTAAGATTCCCTTTGGAAATTAAATTGCAAACTCCTTTACTAAGAAAAGCAATAAAATATAAAGTATATGGGGGTCTTTATGAAAAATGCCACCGATAAAAACAAACGTAAGTATTACGATTCTCTAAAATACACTTTATTTACAAGAGAAGCAAAATTCATTGAGAATTCAAACTACGAGTTTTTGTGGTTCTGCTTTGCCTATAGGTTCACAGTACTTAGCACAGCTTCTTGAAGTTTTCAAATGAAAAATGCCCCTGTGAGCTTGACTTGTAGGCAATTTTTTATTTCCCTACAGCTCAGAGTAAGTAGTGATTAACAGGGTAAGGCCAACAAGTCAGGGAAAAATAAAAACATGTAGCCGAAACTGTTCTCATAGTAGCTACCTCTCACACATTTCACATTTTAAAGTGTAGCTTTTTTAAAAGCTATCAAAATATGTCTATCAAAACATTAGTCACAAGTATGTGAGGAAAAAGAAAAGGCATCCTGAGCAAAAACACTGTGGGCAGAGTGGTTTTTTGTTGTTGTTCACTGCAGGATTGACATCCAACAA
The DNA here is from genome assembly GCF_000696425.1 of Galeopterus variegatus. Lineage (NCBI taxonomy): Eukaryota > Metazoa > Chordata > Mammalia > Dermoptera > Cynocephalidae > Galeopterus > Galeopterus variegatus. The sequence goes on from NW_007738045.1 coordinate 38,321, forward strand.
GAAGTTAACATGTCTTTAATCTTAATTCCTATCACCTCAGTGGCATCAAGAGGCCAGCATGTCAAACTCATGATTTCAACATGCACATACGTGCATTCATGTGTGCAAGCACACTCCCATATGCCCAGAAGTTGTGTGCAGTGTATTTAATTAGCTAATTTTAATTTCTTGGCTGATATAGTTAGATTTCATCAGTGTCAGATATGAGTTCTATAACTATAAACTACTTAACTTCTCTGGGCCTCTATATACTCAAATTGAGGAGATTAAACAAGATGTCACCTGTGAAGACTTGACCTCATGTGTGATGTACAGGCATCACTTGGTGAATGTTAATTCCATTATTATGCACTCAAGGCCAACCTGCTTTTTTTCTAAGAGGTATGAGAGAATTGACCAAGAAGCACTTAACCCTGCAAATGAGGGTGTCACTGTAAGTTTTCTGCTCCACGTGTGTCCAGTACATTCATCATGTTCCACTGCCTCAGGGGATATAACTACAAGTCAAATTCATAACATGGATCATAAAACTAAATAACAAGTATTGTTGTCATTATTGCTAGAAAAATAGTTGCCCAATACATTGTGGATCAGAAGAATATTTTAATTTATTAAAATAACACCAGTCCACACATATAAAATTTGATTAAAAAGAGAAAGTGGATTTTTTAATTTATGCTCTCAAATATATCTCATAAATTGATAATTTTTAACTTGCATATTGTTTGTGCTAAAGCCAGTTTTCAAACATTAGGTTAAAAACTCTAACCAGTTAAAAGCTTCATAACAATCATTGATTTGCATATAAAATACTATGTGTTTACCTTGCATTTCCTAGATTTACAATTCTTGAAAGCAGATAGCATAACATTTATGAACATTAAAAAACATCATTAAGTGTACAATAAAATTTCTCTGCTTTTAAGCAAAGAAAAAATGGAAAAATATAAGTACATATTAGATCCGTGATTTTTTTGTCTTCACTTTAAGAAACTTTAATAATCATAGGAATTCTACTTTTTGGCCTTTCATTTTCTTAATACAGTAAGAGATTTTATAGATGGTTGGTGCCTAAATACTATAAAAGTATAAAGTAACAACAAATCAATGGAAAGATATCCCATGCACATGGATTAGAACTAATATTGTTAAAATGTTCATACTACTCAAAGCCATCACAGATGTAATGTAATCCCTATCAAAATTCCAACAGCATTTTTCACAGAAATAGAAAAGAAAAAAATCTAAAATTCATATAGAACTACAAAAGACCCCAAATAGCCAAAGCAATCTGGAAAAAGAAGAACAAAGCTAGAGGCACCATGCTCCCTGATTTCAAACTATACAAGTTTCACAAAGCTATAGCAATCCAGACAGTTTATTAGTGGCATAAAAACAGACACATAGACCAATGGAAATAGAATAGAGAGCCCAGAAACAAGCCCACACATATATAGTCAACTAATCTTTGACAAGAGTGCCAAGAATACACAATACGGAAAGACAATTTCTTCAATAAATAATGCTGGGGAAACTGGTTATTTACAAGAAAAAGAATAAAATTGTACTCTTGTCTTGCACCACATACAAAAATTAGCTCAAAGTGTACTAAGGACTTAAATGTAATATCTGAAACCATAAATCTCCTAGAAGAAAACATAGAGAAGAAGATCCTTGACATTGATAATTATTTTTTTGGATATGGCACCAAAAGCCCAGGAAACAAAAGCAAAAATAAAAAAGTAGGACTACAAACTACAAAGCTTCTGCACAACAAAGCAAACAATCAAAATGAAAAGGCAAATGCTGGAATGGAAGAAAATACTTACAGACCACACACGTGATAAAGGGTTAATATCCAAACTATATCGGGAACACACACAACTCAATAGCAAGACAAACAAACAACAAAAACAAAATAAAACAAAACAAAAAAACTAATAACCTGATTAAAAAATGGGCAAAGGAACTGAAGAGATGTTTTTCTAAAGAGGACACATAAATGGCCAACAGGTATGTGAAAAAGTGCTCAACATCAGTAATTGTTAAGAAAATGCTAATCAAAACCACAATGGGATATTAACTCACACCTGTTAAGATGACTATTATCAAAAAAGACAAAAGATAACAAGTGTTAGCAAGGGTGTGGAGAAAAGGGAACCCTTGTACACTGTTGATGGAACTGTAAACTGGTACAGACATTATGGAAAATAGTATGGAGATTCCTCAAAAATATAAAAATAAATTACCATAGGGAATGAAATCAGTATGTGAGAGAGATTAACACCAATCCACACATATAAAATTGGATTAAGAAATAGAAAGTGGATGTGTGTGTGTGTGTGTGTGTGTGTGTGTGTGTATGACACATACACACATACACACTATGGAATACAATTCAGCTCTTAAAAAGGAAGAAACCTGCCAAGTGTGACAACACAGATGAACCTGGAGGACATCGTGCTAAGTGAAATAAGCCATGTGTGCCTGGCTTATTTTTTAAAAAAAGGCAAATACTGCATGACCTCACTTACACTCATATGTGGAATCTAAAAAAAAACTCAGAAAAGCAGAGAGTACAATGGTGGTTACCAAGGGCTGAGGGAGAGGAGGAGAAATGGAGATATGCTGAGGAGGAGAAATGGAGACATGCTCATCAAAGGGTACAAACTTTCAGGTATAAAACGAACAGGTTCTGAGGATCTAAGGTACAGCATGAATAGTGATGGATGTTTTAATATAATTTGTGGTAATCATTACAAAATGTATATGTATATCAAATGATCAGGTTGTACATCTTGAATATATATAATCTTTATTTTAAAAATTCCCAGTAGAAAGGTACAGACATTTATTTCTATGGTTAAATACATTTGGTGATAGAGTTTGTATGTGTGGTCACCGCCAAAAATCATGGAAATCTGATCCCCAATGTGGCAGTGCTGGAAGCTGTTTGAGTCATGGGGGCAGATCCCTCATGAATGGATTAATGCTCTCCCTGGGGGAGTAATGAGTGAATTCTCGCTCTATTAGTTCCCGCAAGAGCTGGTTGTTTAAAGACCTGGCACCTCCCCTCTCTCTCTCTCTCTCTCTTGACCTGGCACCTCCCCTCTCTCTCTCTCTCTAGTTTCCTCTCACCATGAGTTCTGCTTGTACCCACCAGCTCCCTGACACTTTCTGCCATGAATAGAAGCAGTCTGAGGCCTGTGACAGATACAGCTGTCCCAGTATCATAAGCCAAATTAACCTCTGTTCTTCATAATTTACCCAGTCTCAAGTATTTCTGTTATAGCAACACAAAACAGACTAATACATCTGGGAAAAATACAGCACAGCATCATTCACTATTCTTTCTAAACACTCATGTTACAATAAGCCTGAGGAAGAGTTTCCTTTTGAAACCTTTCATGTGAACTTCTCTGATCAGTGGTCTCTTTAATAGTCTCTGGTCTGATTTCTACACGATAAAATAAACGGAATTTCTGAAGTGATAAAACAGGTAGGAAATAATTAAGCTTTCTATAAATAAAATATTCATTCATTGCCTAATTACTGAGGAACATTTGAATTTTGAAAGTTTTATAATTTCCTTGTCAAATTGTTTTATACTAGAGAAAATGCAGTACTTCCATGGGTCTACACACTACGCAATATAGTATACATTAGTTTATGCACCTAAAAAAGTAATAAAAATGCATATTTTATGAAATGTACTAGAATTCAGATAGCCATTATAATTTTCTACCAAGTTACCGTACACTATAACATTTGTAAGAGATTGTAATTTCTACAAGCACTGCTGGAGGGCTATCAAGTTTTTATGGTCATGTATTTTCATATTATGTTGTTCAAAAATGATTATTCATTTACTTAAATGTTCAATTTTATTCAACAAAAGAATGATCTCAGTGAAACCTACTGTGATTTCCTTAATACCCCCTCTTTAAGTTCACTGAAAGAAGCAGTACTAATGGTGCTTTTTCACATCCTTGATGCAATTTCTAGCCCGCAAGTGTGACCCTCCATTTTGAGGTCAATTTGGGTAACTTAGTGAAATTAGAATTTTCTACATAATCTCCGGACTACAAAAAATTCAATAGTTCCTGATTACGTTTATCTTGCAATCAGAATATAAGAATGCTATATCAACTCTTACTTCCACTTGATTTGTAATTGCAGTGATATTTCTTCAAAAGGACTTGCTATTCTCAAGCAAAGGACCAATTCTCCAAATGGGTTAAACAGAGCTCTCCATTTCAAGAAAAATAAAACTTTTAATATACATTTGAGGTGGGTTAATAGTCTTTTTCATTAGAATAAAGGAGCACGCACTGAGAATATCTTTCTGCCATCTGAGTAATCAATGAGCCAATATGGTTGTAAATCTTACAGAAGTTCCCCATGGTTCAATTCAAAGAAAAATGTTTATTGTTCTCTGCCCCTATCCTTCACTTCCCCACTATCACTTGGTAACTGTAGGAGAAATCTTTTCATCTTGCAATTAAGAGAAAGAGGAAGTGTTTCACACTTTCTCTTAACAACTTCTATTAAAACAATCTCCATTATTTGCATTTATGCTAATCATGAAAGAATAAGTGATACAAAAAATTGTTTGGAAGAAAAAAGAACTATAAAAACCCTGCAGTCTGGAAAACCATTTGTTTCATTACTATTATTGTAATGATTGAAATGTGAATCTGTGATTAGTCATTATTTTCACAGAAGTAGAGTACAAAGTAATGATTAAGTCTCAGTGCATTTGTTCATTAAATAATACAGTGGGCAGCTTCATACAAAAAGTAGAGTCATGCTTGCCAATAATTACATATATGCCATATTTAACTCATTGGTATCGTATAATGCTCCAAGTAAAGTGATTGATAATGTACTTGGAAAATATATAATAAATGAGTCATACTGGAATGAAAAAGTTTTTTTTTAATTATGCTAAATTTCTGTAAATGTATGTGATAATATAAAAAGTAAATAATTATACTGTCATGATATAATAAAATGAGTCATACTGGAATGAAAAAGTTTTTTTTTAATTATGCTAAATTTCTGTAAATGTATCTGATAATATAAAAAGTAAATAATTATACTGTCATGATATAATAACAAAACTGCTCTCTTAGCTATATTACTTTACTTGCAAAGATATTACTGGAATTGTGAAACAGCAATTATTAATTAAAATAATTCATACTTGAAATCATTTTCAATACAATCCACATTTCTGGAGAGTAAAGAAATATCTAGAAAGCATTATAACATTGTGAATATGCTTTAGTACCTGACCTTGTATTTCAAATCAAAGCATCTGTACATAATGACTTAAAAAAATAAAGTTTGTTTAGAAAATATGTAATAAAATTGTATTCTAAAACCTACGGATAGCTCTTCTAAGATTATTCAGTGAATAATTTTGCTTGAGAAACGAGACTATGTGAGGAAGGAGTCATGTAACCACTCACTCTACATGGCCTACTCTGGCCTGAGCAGCTGACCCCTACAGAATGCTTTTCTCCAGGGTCCCTTTCCTCTGACTTACAGTCAGGTTCAGTGGAACCTAATTGAACCCTCTTCACTTGAACCTTTTGATGGTGCCATGTGTTTTCAACTGTGACCTGACTACATAGTCTCATGGTAATTTTACTTCAAATGCTCATGAGTTTTGTGTTGTTCTCAACACCCATACCAACTATATATCAGTTTATATCATCCATGCATTCATGTATGCAAATTGTAATTTTTCAATACAAATAACTCTTCCTTTTGAAACTTTTAAGAAATATTCATTATTTTCATCATTTAAACCCTTCCCCTCACATCCATCTCCTTCTCCTAAGTCCCTATTTCTGCTTAGGGCATCACATTCACAGAGATTTGAAATCTGAGTCCTAACTGATTATCATCGACACTCTACTCATTCATGTCTCCCCCTGATTATACACTCGGCCAGTTTANAAGACCCAGGATGAGATATGAGGGTGTGCAGCTGCTCCTTCCTCAAATAGTCCCACTACTCACACCTGGGGATGATTTTAGGGACTTCTCAACAAATTTAAAATTTACTAGTGATTTTCACCTTCCATATACTCTTTAGACCTAACCCATGAATGAAACGAGACTCCACCCTACTTACAGCTTGACTTCCTCATACTCAGTAGGGCCAGCAAGACCCTCCCAATGCACACGATGTTCATACCTCCTTCTCTCAATCACCTTCATGGCTCACCTTGTGCACTGTGAACTCACCTTGAGTCTTGTTGGAAAAACCTTCTATCCAGTATCTTCCTCATATAAGTTTACTCTAACCTTTCCATTTTCAGCTCCCATTTACTCTCCAAGAGACAGTACCATAAACCATTGGTGAGCAAATGCTGTGAGTGCGGTCAGACTGCCTGGTATTCTATCCTTGCACCACCATGGACACTGCAGACTTAAGTTGCTGAACTTCTCTCTGCCTCAGTATATTTATAAGTAAAATGCATATAACAATACTTCCATTGTGCATACTATG
>NW_007738045.1:46540-47486 GCF_000696425.1 Galeopterus variegatus
ATAAAAATATCAGCTGAATATCAGAGTTCTTAGCAATGCAGTAAAAATGGTGAATTATGTATGTAAAAGCTAATTCATTAAATATACGATTATTCTTTTTAGTATGTGATAGCATAGAAGTTGATTATAAACAACTATGCTGCATGCTGAGGCACAAAGGTTATAGATGTGAAAAATTCTATTGAGAATGTTTCAAAAACAACAACAAAAAAACCCTCCTTAAAAATCAGCCATTCCCAAGTTTGAAATGTGTAGGTGGGACGGCCAACCTTCCTTATTTGTCTGATATATCTAGTATCATTAATGATCCTACCACTTCTTGCAAAGAAGGAATGCAATATGTTTTTCAATGGCAGGTGAGATCAAAGGGCAAAGCAAAGTTACAAGCGTGGAAGAACAGAGTTTCTACAATTACTAATGACATTATCCATAAATTATGCACAATTATCAGTAAAATCGGTGATGATCTTGATATTGCACATTTTGTAAACTATTACCATAAATCGTCTTACAATACTGATAGAACATTTTGAATTTTATATTCCATCAAAAAAGATCCACATATAGAAGTTCATCAAAAATGTATCTACCTATAATTTTACAGGATAAAAACTGGCTACTAATGTAGGAATGAAGATGAATTTTAGAAATGCAGTAAAATTTGCTTCATTTTGGGTTAAATTATAAAATGGATATCCTAAGCCTTCTGAAATTGCTTCAAAATCTTTTCTTCCATTCCTGTCAACACACTTAAGACTCATTCCTCTACTATCACTGCTATTAATATAAGGCATGGAAAGAGTTTAGATTATAGATTATTTCCTGAAAGAAATGCTATAGTCAATTCTAAGAGATTAGATAAATTAAAAAGCAAGAAGCAAGCACATGTATCACATTAAAATTTAAATAATCTATGTATATGATGTTCATTTAAAATGTGAATATA
>NW_007738046.1:0-364 GCF_000696425.1 Galeopterus variegatus
ATTCATCATGTATTGCCACAGGTCAGTGTCAACTGTTTGGCTGTAATGCTGATTAACTTAAGTGACAAATGTTAACACATTCCCCTCTATGTTGAATCAAGTCTGTTTACTCAGAGAACACCTGCACCACCTTCTCCTGCCATTTATGCCAGGTAAGGCTGCTGTACCTGATGGGGCCTCAACAGGTGGTTCCTGATGTGAGCCTCAGGGTCTCAAGGCATAGCGCCCCCAGGAGCAAATTATTCCCCTGAGTTCTCCAATATCTTCCTCATTCAGAGATTCAGGGAATGTGCTGGGCTTCTCGCAGATAAGCCACAGATGTGGAAAGCTGGGCCAAACCAAGCTGAGACCTTTGTGCTCTGGG
>NW_007738046.1:2298-2864 GCF_000696425.1 Galeopterus variegatus
TTTTCCAAATGGGAAAAATGTGGATTGTTTAAGACAAAGGATATACAGTTGCTGACTCTTTTTTCAAAGTATCCTTGAGAAGATTGTCCATCGACCGGGCTCCTCTAACTGCGTGATGATGACAGTCTTCCCATTGAACTCAGTATATATGTTTTCTCCTCTCAGATCTGAAGGAGCGTTTGATTACAGTGGAACTAACACTGTGTTCTAAGGCTATTAGAGGTCATAAAGGGTGTTTAAGTTATAACTTATACTCCTAGGAATATTATAGATGAAGCCATGCACCACATGGGTAGGCAAACAGCACCAGCAGAGGACGCAGCCTACAGCCAGCATTGACCACCTTGAGTTGACTCCTGTCCCAGACCACATCAGATTGCATGTCTGAAAGAAACCATGAGGAGGAACTTGGCAAGCCTGGGCAACATGTAGGGATGATGAGATAATAGTAAAATTATTGCATCTTTCATGTGTCATTACAGTCTGGGGTGATTTGTTTTGCATCAACAGTAGCTAGATGCCAATTAATAAATATAAAGAGAATGTGGAATTAGAAAGTCACCTAT
>NW_007738046.1:8359-8836 GCF_000696425.1 Galeopterus variegatus
AGAGTGTGTATCTTAATCTGCGTAGAAGTCAGAGGGGGACATGTGTATGTGTGTGTCCATCCACCTGCACACGTAATATTCACTTTAAATACAGTACATGCTTCACTGTGTTCAGTTATATCTGAGTAGGAATTATGAAGCCAGAGTATCAGAGTCTGTCTCCAACTTTCCCCCATAAGCACTGGAACTTTAAGCAATCTAAGCTCTGAGAACCTCTGATTTCTCAGCCATAGACGATTAATATTCGGTTAATTGCACTAGATCATTAAACCATTAGTGCAGCAATCAACACACAGTAGGTATTCAAGACTTCAGTAAATGGTAATTGATGGTGTTTCTGCTGTTGCTGTTATTGTTCTTATTATTACTATTATTTCCTTGGATGCGGGTTTTGGGTTTTTTTGTTTGTTTGTTTGTTTTGTTTGGTTTGGTTTGGTTTTGCCTAGTTCTGTGCCTTTAATAATATCTATTCTACAG
>NW_007738046.1:10329-22561 GCF_000696425.1 Galeopterus variegatus
TCTCAGTTGCTTCTGACAAAATACCTGAAACTGGGTAATTTGTAAAGAAACTTTATGTACTTCTTACAATTTCAGGGGCCGAGAAGCACAAGGTCCAGGGAACACATCTGGTAAGAACCATTGAATTTTGTCCCCCCAAACTCCCTGAAGCTTGAATTCTGTCCTCCAAGTTTTGTGTATTAGAAACTTGGCCCCCATTTAGACTGTTAAGAGGGTAGGAAATCCTATTATGGTAATTGAATGGTGGAGCGTTGAAGAGGTGATCGGGTTGTAGGACCATGCAGTAGTGAATGGATTAAAAATGTTGGTTACGGGTTAGGTTCTGAGGGCTTTAAAAGAAGAGGAGAGTCTTTCTCTCTGCTTCTACCATCTTGCAATGTGAGACCCCTGGGTCACTGTTGCTACCACCAGAGGGACTTTGGATTTTCCCATCCTCAGAAACTGTAAGCAATAAGTGTCATTTTTCTTTTAAAATGTTCCAGTTTCAGGTATTTTGTTGTAGAACACAAATGGACTTGTACAGCCATGATGGTGGGTAGTGTCTTTTCACAGCAAAGCAGGATGTCACCCAGAGGATAGAAGAAGCACAGAAAGTTGTGGGGAGAGAGAGAGAGAGAGAGAGAGAGAGAGAGAGAGAGAGAGAGAGAGAGAGAGAGAGAGAGGAGAGAGAGAGAGATAACACTTTATGCATTGTCCTTTTAAAGTCCTCAAAACCACACATGGCCACCTTCAGACCATTAACTTATTAATCCTTTTACTATGGGGTAATCCTCACAATCTAATCACCTTTCCTCACCTTTCAATTACCGTGATAGGATTTCCCGCCCTCTCAATACTGCCACAATGGGGCCCATGCCTCAGTGAGTTTGGAGAGACATCAAATCCACAGCAGTGACCATCAGATGTAACCCTTGGAGATTCCCCACTGTGACGATTTCCATNGGTGAGTTTGAGAGTCTAGAAACTTGTTTGTACATGAACAGTCACATGATTTGCAATAAAATTACCACTGCAAAGTAGTAGAGGATATTTGTTTTTTGTAATAAATAAATACTTCTGAAGAATTGCGTATACATAGGACATAAAAATGAATTACATCTACATTTGACATATACAACTATTAATTCTAATTTAATAATAAACAGTGCTGTCCAGTTTGCTCAGTTTGTTAGAGTGCCACCATGTAACACCAAGTTCAAGAGTTCAAATCCCCATACCGGCAAACCACCAAAAAAACAAGAAAAAAGAGAATGTTAAACTTAAATTTGAAATGCAAAATAATAGTTTCTAAAATAGCACAAAAACATATCTTGTGACTATACAGATAGGCAAATATTTCTTAAAGAAAATACACAAAGGAATAAGCAAAAAATAAAATTAATAAATTAGATCTCAATAGTACTATTTCATTTTTATAAAGTTTAAAGAAAATGTATACAAATATTATTTGTTAATTACATATAGAAGAAATGAATTGTAAGAATGAAAGTCAAAGTATAACAATTAGAAGATTCAGAATTGTGGTTGAATTGGTGGAGGGAGGTAGGCACGTGAGATGATAGAGAATTCACATTTTCTGTGGTAGGTTCACAGGAGCATATTATATTGTTATAAATGAATTAATGAATGAGTGTGTCAGTAAATAAGTAAATAAGAAAGAGTCTTAGATGGGCCAGTGACAGAGATGTATTACAAATCAAAATGTCTATCATTGTAATTGTTTATTGTAATTCATTATAATGAACTAAAACAATTGGTGTAGTTTAAAAAGATGAAATTAAATGAACAAACACACTCAAAAACAACAAAAGAAAGAAAGAAAGAACAGCAAGGAAGAGTAACACAAAATCTCACGGATATTCCAGGAAAAAATGTGATCAAAATATTTTGAATAATCCATAGAATTTAAGGAAAAATATCACAATAATATGTGAAAACGTAAATATAAATCTATCAGATCTCCTGGCATATTAGAGAAATAAAACCTTAAATGCACAATGAAAAATGAAAAAAAAAAAAAAAAAGAAAACTAGTATGCTAGGCAATAACAACTAGAATTTATTGTTGGAAATCAATAAATAATGGAGAAGACAGAGGGGACTATTAGTCACTGTACACACAATGGAAGAGTGTGAAACAGACAGAAAAAGGAGACTGAGACAAATCCATGAACAAAATATTTTCCTAAACTAGAATCATTATGATAGAAATAATAATGAGAAACATAATTTAAAATAATACTCCTGACTCTACTAAAAACTAATGAGTCTAAATTTTATGGGCTCATGCAATTCTATACAAAAATTTATAACAGAACAGAAAGATAATTTGTTACATTAAAAAAAACATAAATAAATAAAATCCAGAACAATCTAGGGAATGATTTTAGAAAGATAAAAATCAGGCTTGCTTCAGGTTCCTGCTCTGCAGAGGAAAATAAATGCAGGTGCTCATATCTCTCTCATTCTAACACCAATGCACCTCCATATCTCCATGGGTGATTCAGGTTACAGTGAGGAGCTGATCAGAAATTTATATTCCAGAACCACCTTTCCATTTTTGCTTAGTGATCTTTCCTGATGGTCCTGCAACTGCATCACTCTTTTTTAGAATTCATAAAGAGTGTCACTCAGGTAGACACAGCAGTGTGTGTGCAAGGTTGACCACAACTTCCCACGTGAGCAGAACCCAGGCTCTGACTCCAGTGAACCAACACCATTTTATGAAGACACATCCGTCAAACACACCCAGACTCAGGCTCCACTCTCTGTAACAATCTGAGAAATGTGATTTCACAGTCCTGATCTAAATGAAATCCAGTCTGAGATTCACGTGTGTTCCTCCAAATAGTGCTCTCCTTGGGGGACAAGTACTTGCTACAAGGACTTTCCCTTCTATTGTCTGAAGGCCTTTTGGGGTTGCATTCTCCAGCTCTGAACCTCATCTCCTCTAATTCTACTGCTTTCTCTAAAACAGTTAAACTCTTTTGCATTTCTTTTTTCTACATCCCAAGAAAGCAGAAAAGGAGCATCTGTATTTGTCGGGAGAGGGTGCTTAAACACTAATGACAGTTTTGTGAAGAAACAGCTTATGTCATAAATCTTTCCACAGTATTAAATGTGAAAAGACAGAATAGTCTCCTACTCAAGAGATTCAACATGTCATTTGAGCCAGACAATCACACACAAAGAATAGAAACCTANATATTTTCCTAAACTAGAATCATTATGATAGAAATAATAATGAGAAACATAATTTAAAATAGTACTTCTGACTCTACTAAAAACTAATGAGTCTAAATTTTATGGGCTCATGCAATTCTATACAAAAATTTATAACAGAACAGAAAGATAATTTGTTACATTAAAAACATAAATAAATAAAATCCAGAACAATCTAGGGAATGTTTTCAGAAAGATAAAAATCAGGCTTGCTTCAGGTTCCTGGTCTGGAGAGGAAAATAAATGCAGGTGGTCACGTCTCTCTCATTCTAAAACCAATGCACCTCCACATCTCCATGGGTGATTCAGGTTACAGTGAGGAGCTGATCAGAAATTTATATTCCAGAATCACCTTTCCTTTTTTGCTTAGTGATCTTTCCTGATGGTCCTGCAACTGCATCACTCTTTTTTAGAATTCATAAAGAGTGTCACTCAGGTAGACACAGCAGTGTGTGTGCAAGGTTGAGCACAACTGCCCATGTGAGCAGGACCCAGGCTCTGACCCCAGTGAACCAACACCATTTTATGAAGACACATCCGTCAAACACACCCATACTCAGGCTTCCCTCTACTTAACAATCTGAGAAATGTGAGTTCACAGTCCTGATCTAAATGAAATCCAGTCTGGGATTCACCTGTGCTCTCCTTGAGGGGCAAGTACTTGCTACAAGGACTTTCCCTTCTATAGTCTGAAGGCCTTTTGGGGTTGCATTCTCCAGCTCTGAACCTCATCTCCTCTAATTCTACTGCTTTCTCTAAAACAGTTAAACTCTTTTGCATTTCTTTTTTCTACATCCCAAGAAAGCAGAAAAGGAGCATCCATATTTGTCGGAAGAGGGTGCTTAAACACTAGTGAAAGTTTTGTGAAGAAGCAGCTTATGTCATAAATATTTCCACAGTATTAAACGTGAAAAGACAGAATAGTCTCATACTCAAGAGATTCAACATATCATTTGAGCCAGACAATCACACACAAAGAATAGAAACCAATGGTCGTAGTGCTCATTTGCAGGGAAATAAAAGATGCTGGAGGACTCTGGATCTGCTTTTAACAATGTCTTTTGATTATCTTTTCCTCATATACTGTGATTTGTGAGTGGTTCAAGGTGAAAATGAATACCATGTTTCATAAAATTTACCCTTTTTTCCTGATCCTCATCACAGTAACTCAAAAGGCAGCTGTGGGAGTGAGAGAAGAAGATGATACAGGTTGGACTCAAGGATCCACAGCAGGGGATCATGTCTTGACCTGTAGCACTCTGTGATGGATGCATAAAGCAGGTGATACTGTGTAGTCTCCTTAACTGTGAGCAAGATATCTGTGCTGGACCAAGTCCTCTGAGTCAGGATAATGTCAGATGGATGCACTTATTCTGAGAATCATAGCATCCAAACCTAGCTTTGCCAATGTCAGGCTAAGTCACACTGAGACTTAGCTAGTGCAACTGGTCATGGTGACCCTTTCTGGAAACGAGAGACTATTTTAACACAATGATTACTTTGTCATCTAAGTTCAGTTTTAGAAGACTAATGCCTCAGATATTTTCAAGAAACTATGACTATTATAAATTGCTTTTTCTTATATTATCAAATATTTTAAGTAATATTTATTCTTCCTTTACCCTGAATGCTTGTACTTTCTTCACATAATGCACAATTTCCCCATCCCAGCAAGCATATATTCTATTTGGATTATAAGTTACTAAAAATGGTAATGTCTGCCTTTCAAAATCAGATGTATAGTACTCCAAAACCTCAAATTGTAAAAACAGCACTATATAAAATATTTACATAACAAGATATTTCACTCAAAACATGAATTTTAGATGTATACATAGAAATTAAGACAGGAACATCTTAGATATGTATGATGAAATATGCTTTTCTATACATGGAATAAAATGTTGAAATGATTAAGAGAAAATATTTGCATACATAGGTTATTTTAAAAAATCAACAGTCATCTACTGTGCTCACCTCAGTCCTATCTACCATCTCATCAAATTATTTTGCAGAGTTACTCCCAAGTTCCTGCACCATATTTGTAATCACCTGTGAAAATAAAGAAGTCATAGTATATTCATAGAGAGAAGAATTATTCTAAATAAAAAGGGAATAAATTGCATCTACAAAGACAACATAGATAAAACAAAATAAAGTTAATCAAAAGAAGTGAGACACCAAACAATAGATACTAAATGATTCCATTTATATAAAGCTCAACAACTGAGAAAATTGATGAATATTGATCTAAAAAAAATAGAACAGAGGAGGACTCAGGTAGTGGTCAACAAAACATGGAATTGACAGGAGAGGAGCTTGGGGCTGCTTGGGTTGCTGGGAGAGTGTGTATCTTAACCTGCATAGAAGTCAGAGGGGGACATGTGTATGTGTGTGTCCATCCACCTGCACATGTCATATTCACTTTAAATACAGTACACTCCTCACTGTGTTCAGTTATATCTGAGTAGGAATTATGAAGCCAGAGTATCAGAGTCTGTCTCCAACTTCCCCCGTAAGCACTGGAACTTTAAGCAATCTAAGCTCTGAGAACCTCTGATTTCTCATCCATAGAGGATTAGTATGAGGTTAATTGCACTAGATCATTAAACCATTAGTGCAGTAATCAACACACAGTAGGTATTCAAGACTTCAGTAAATGGCAATTGAAGGTGTTTCTGCTGTTGCTGTCATTGTTCTTATTATTACTATTATTTCCTTGGATGTGGGTTTTGGGGTTTTTTTTTTTGTTTGGTTTGGTTTGGTTTTGCCTAGTTCTGTGCCTTTAATAATATCTATTCTACAGAAGAGATTCAAAGACCATGCTGTGGATGAATTATTTGGCAGGCCTGATCTAGAAATGTCATATTAAGATTAATTAAGGTTTAAGGATTTTGTATTTTCAAGAAAGCAAGCTATGGAGGGGGAATAAAGTCCCTTTTAGGATGCTTGAGCCTTGGAAAATGTTCCTGGGCATACACCCCATACCTCTGAACAGACCATAAAGGAAAGTGCAGCTGCTGGAACCAAAGATTCTCTCTACACAACCAGCCTGGGAGGAAGGTTCCTGCTCAGGAATATAACACTGGGGGAGGAACTGTCCAGTCCTTCCTGTTCACTGTGATCCACTGGACACTAGTCATTAATCTGATCCCTGATGTGTGTTACCATATAGGGGTCCAGTTTTGGTTATTCTTTTGGCATGTTGGATGTTCAGAAGTGCCAGTGGTCATATGTCAGCTGAAATTTATATTATTGAGGCCATGCATGGATGATAGTGAGAAAGTAACTGAGTGAAGTCTATGTGTTGGATCACATTAGTTACTGAGAACTCCCTGCTACATAATGGCCTTCTGATGGGTATCAGATTGGAAAGCCATTATTTTCAACTATGGCACATTTTGAAATGTCCAGTCATAGATTTTTCCAAAACAACTTTGCCTACAATCGTTCAGCTGTGTTTCTTCAAAGTCCTGATACTCTGTCAAAACCTGCACTCCATGTCATTGAATTGCCAATCTCTCATTGAAAAGTGTCAATATTAGTCCATCTCAGTTGCTTCTGACAAAATACCTGAAACTGGGTAATTTGTAAAGAAACTTTATGTACTGCTTACAATTTCAGGGACAGAGAAGCACAAGGTCCAGGGAACACATCTGGTAAGAGTCATTGAATTTTGTCCCCCCAAAACTCCCTGAAGCTTGAATTCTGTCCTCCAAGTTTTGTGTATTAGAAACTTGGCCCCCATTGTGACTGTTAAGAGGGTAGGAAATCCTATTATGGTAATTGAATGGTGGAGCGTTGAAGAGGTAATTGGGTTGTAGGACCATGCAGTAGTGAATGGATTAAAAATGGTGGTTAGGGGTGAGATTCTGAGGGCTTTAAAAGAAGAGGAGAGTCTCTCTCTCTGCTTCTACCATCTTGCAATGTGAGACCCCTGGGTCACTGTTGCCACCACCAGAGGGACTTTGGATTTCCCATCCTCAGAAACTGTAAGGAATAAGTGTCGTTTTTCTTTAAAAATGATCCAGTTTCAGGTATTTTGTTGTAGAACACAAATGGACTTGTACAGCCATGTTGGTGGGTAGTGTCTTTTCACAGCAAAGCAGGATGTCACCCAGAGGATAGAAGAAGCACAGAAAGTTGTGGGGAGAGAGAGAGAGAGAGAGAGAGAGAGATAGCACTTTATGCATTGTCCTTTTAAAGTCCTCATAACCACACATGGCCCCCTTCAGACCATTAACTTATTAATCCTTTTACTATGGGGTAATCCTCACAATCTAATTACCTTTTCAAGACCTCACCTTTCAATTACCATGATAAGATTTCCCACCCTCTCAATACTGCCACAATGGGGCCCAAGCCTCAGTGAGTTTGGAGGGACATCCAATCCACAGCAGTGACCATCAGATGTAACCCTTGGAGATTCCCCACTGTGACGATTTCCATTCTTCCAGGGCATCCTTGACTATGACAGTGGAGTGTCATCATCAGTCCAGCATAAATCAGCTGACAAATATTAAGGCAAAAAATGTCTCCAAATCGTAAAACAGAAGGAAACATCTGGATTAACCAGCACATATAGCTTCATTTAGATATAAATATGTTTATATATATGTATAGACAATTAGGTACCAAATACATACACACCTATATGTGTAAATGTATATGCAAATTTCCAACAAATTATGTAAATTGACTCTTTTACTCAAACATCATTTAGTTGTAATTTTTTCATAATATCTTCATTAATGGGTTACTAAACATTCATACTGAGGCCATACATTTTATAAGNGCACATTTATCAAACTCCTTTTCCCTCTATAATTTCCTGGATTTGCTCAATGAGGGGCCATACCTGAAATTTTAAAGTCAGAAGAGGAGGATTCATCAGTCTACAAAGGACTTGTAGGAAGACATGTGGGCAGGAGTGAGGATGGGAGAGTCACCTGTTGAGGGGCTGCAGGGAGCTGAGAGCATCAGCATCCGCACCATTGGACTTCACAGTCAGGTCTGAGCACCACATGGTCAGGCAGCCTGTACTTTTACTTGCAGATGCACTCAAGATTCTCAGCGAACACCAGAGAATCCCCTTTACCTAGTGTCTGCTTCCCTAACTATCCTATGACCATGACTTTGAAAGTATGGCCCAGAAATCCCTCTATTAATGAAATTCCTGCTTGAAATACCAAGAGTAGCTTCTCTTTTGCTGCATGACATCAGACTGAGGCTGCAATCCAGAGTCTTCAGAGGTAGTGATCTTTGCCCTTCATTAAGTCAGGAGATGTACTGTCATGTCTGTGCTGCTAGAGCAGAGGAGAGGGAAAGAAAATTTGTAGAGGAGCCTCCCTGTCCCTTCTGCAAGCATTATCATGACCTTCAGAGTCTAGCTGCATCTGAGAAATGCTCACAGCAGATGGAGGCACCAGGAGGAGTAGCTGGGGCAGCCCAGCCTCACACTTCTGCTTTCCTGAGGGTTTATGTTTGGGCTTGTAACACTGTGGGAGGACTACTACTATGCTGTTGACAGTAATAAGTTCCAACATCATCAGCCTCCAGGCTGCTGATGGTGAGAGTGTAGTCTGTCCCAGATCCACTGCCACTGAACCTCGAGGAGACTCCACTTTGTAATTTAGATGCATAATAGATCAGGAGCGTGGGAGCCTTCCCTGGTTTCTGTTGATACCAAGCTAAGTACTTGCTAATGCCCTGACTAGCCTGGCAAGTGATGGTGACTGTGTCTCCTAGAGATGCAGACAGGGAGGATGGAGACTGGGTCATCTGGATGTCACATCTGGCACCTGCGATGGGAAACATAAAGACATACATCCACACTTTTAATCATATTATAATAGGACTTCCCTGAAGTGCCAGGCAGTACTGACCATACTGGCTGAGTAAATTCCAAGTGTTCTCCCTCCTTACCTGGGAGCCAGAGTAGTAGGAGACCCAGGAGCTGAGTGTGGGCCCTCATGTCCATGCTGTGTCCTGACTGGGACTGAGAGTTCTGCACAGGTTGTGAGCAGCCTGTGAATAAGTCTTCAGGACAGTGGGCTGTGCTCTGGAAACATGCAAATCTGCTCAGCTGCAAGCATGAATTATCTCAATAACTCAGCTCAGGCCCAGGTGTCCCGAGAATGTCTATGGCAGCACAAATTTGCCTTCAGAGAACGTATTTCTCCCTGGGGGCCACAGAGCAGAATTATTCTGTTGTCCTGTGGGTAGAGTGCTATTTTGCTGTGTTTATGGTTCATGACCTGATTTTCTTCTTTGCTTTTCCTCAGAGAAAGGGCCGGACAGAGAAACACATCTCTAGAAACTACAAAAAAATTGAAAATCTCCCTGTATTTGCTACATGTTTACCTCATGGAAAACAGGGAGATCTTCGTTTGATTGATCTAATTCCCTGAAATCCTTGATGTGGAAAATCATCGGTACTACCAACTAGATGTGTAATAAAGTGTAAGAACAATAGATAAGTAAAATACATACATATATATATATATATATATATATATATATATATATATATATGTATTTAATGAAAGAAAGAAAGAAAAAAATATTGAAAATACATCTGAAATATAGTGTCATGATTTGCAAGGAGGGTGTATGCCATCGCTAACCTGTCATCTCCAGATAAGTGATTCTTGTTCTCCAGTTCCAAGTGCTTTTTTCACCACTTCCATCAAGGCCATTAAACATCAGGAATATTCTCCCTCCAAATCTGACATATCTCATCTATTTTTCTAGCTCTTTTGCCATCACACATTTCCATGAGTTGTTGGATCACTCCATAAACCTCCATTTTCCTACATCACCAAATTATTCTAGTTTCTAAAAGAAAACTGTTCTCAATTGCTGGATTTAGGTTGTTTGGCCCATGCAAGTACAGGAGAAAAATATGCAACATGGTGAAAGGGAAAGCCAGGGGGTTGCACTAGGTGTTGGAGTCCACACAGTTTGGAAAAGGCATTCATGGTGTAGGGTGGAGAGAAAATCCCACTATGGGGTGTTGAAGTTAGGGTACAGTGTCCCCACGTGGGAGTGCAGGATGTGGGGAGACTCTGTTCCCACTCACAGGAAAGCGAGGGGTATAAGGGATAATGCCAGTGTGATGTGTCTGAAAAAACTTGTCTTCAAAGAAAGTGTAGGTGGCAAGGACAGCAGCAGATTGGTTTTACATGGAGAAATTGATCAAATAAGTAAATGTACTGAGGATAGTTGGAGACAACATTCTCAGTAGTGGGGAAAAGTTACAAATAGAAAAAGAAATAGTACTAGAATAAACTGTAATATTTCATTGTAATTAGAGATTTCAGTGTACATTCTTAGTTTTTTATTGATATAGATAAAAATGTGTGTGAATAGATAGATAGATAGTATTTCATTTTCCAAGAAGCAGTGGCACATCAGTCCCAACAAACAACTTTAGTGCCCAAATATCATTTATTTGAATATCAATCTTCACTTAAAAGAATAAGTATTTCTTGGATAAATGAATGATTCTAAGTCTAGGATAGGGAACATACAAGATGAGCCTTGACCAAATTTTGGCCTCAACTAGGGAAGTTAATAGAGAATGATGAGGTAGAAGGAGCATGTATTAGAATCCAGCTTGAATAAGGAATTGATCAGACTAATTGGTAGAATGTTAACTATGAAAATAAGTAACAATGGGAACATATTATAACCCATTGAATTAACTATGAATATATGAGTCCATATTTGGGTTATGAAGTGGATATTCATAATACATCAAATTACTTCTCTACAAATTCTTATTTACTTAAATTATTTTTTTTTAAAAAGAGACAAAGTGGAAGGGCTTCCCAGCGCTCACAAACAACCGCCTGGATGCCTTCCTGCGGCGGCATCTGCCGCCCGAGGTCTACGACGCCATCCGCACCTATGAACCATGCATCGTGGTGTCTGACTCGGAAAAGCACACCTTCAAGTACGTGGTGCTGAGCGACCGGCTCATCTACCTGACTGAGAACCCGCCCAGGTCCATCCGGCGGGTCGTATTGCTGCAGGATGTTGTGGCCATTGACCTGATTGATCATTACCTGGGATTTTCGAGTTCACCAGATAGAGAAGTC
This sequence comes from Galeopterus variegatus, assembly GCF_000696425.1. Taxonomy (NCBI): domain Eukaryota; kingdom Metazoa; phylum Chordata; class Mammalia; order Dermoptera; family Cynocephalidae; genus Galeopterus; species Galeopterus variegatus. The sequence goes on from NW_007738046.1 coordinate 21,653, forward strand.
AACCAACACATTAGTATCATCTATTCTACAACTGTTTTGAAAAAAGAGTGTGAAAAGCCAAAAGGTGTCAGGAAATTTCTATTTCCATTTCATCATGCCAATGCTAACAACAAAAAAGTCAAGGAAAGAATAATGGCCCTGTCTTTCGAAGAGGCAAAGAGCCTAGAAATCTGAGTGAATCCTCTCTCAGCTAAGCTGCCAGAGTGCACTGTGAGTTTCCAAGAGCAAGAAAAGATGGATAAATTTACAACTTCTGGTCAAGATTTCGGAATAAATGGTCCCTAACATCACTCTCTTCCACAAATCAACCAATTTACAACTATAAAAATGTAACATCAAGTGCATACAAAATGGGGAGATGTCCAACAGAGGAGGTAGAAGCTCTGTGGAGACTACATGCCCTGCGGGGCCACCGTCATGCGATCTAGCAGATAGGCTTCACCGCCAACACCCAGCTCCATTCCCAGCCTGGCCCAGTGCACACAGAATAGGGAGACATCCAGCAGGGGAGGCAGAGGCTCCACAGGAACCACACAACCTGTGGGGCCGCCACTGCATGATCCAGCAGGTAGGCTTCACTGCAGGCACCGAGGTCCATTCCCAGCCCAGCCTAGGGCACATGGAACAGGGTGATGTCCGGCAGGGGATTCAGGAACTCTGCAGGTACCACACCACTGCTGCAGGATCCAGCAGCCTGGCCCAGTGCGTGCAGAGCAGGGAGACATCCAGCAGTGTTGCCAGAAGCTCCACAGAGACCACACACCCTGTGGGGGGGCCACCGCTGCATGATCCAGCAGCAGCCCAGCCCAGGGTGCATGGAATAGGGAGATGTCCATCACAGGAGGTCGAAGCTCAGCAGAGACCGCACACCCTGCAGTACTGCCCCATGACCCAGCAGCCTGGCCGAGT